>NC_080571.1:243392415-243693665 GCF_030247185.1 Malaya genurostris | reverse complement strand
TAGCAACCCTGTGTCACGTAGGTTTCAAAGTTTCACTTTTCATAGTTCATACTATATAACAAGAAAGTAATATACTGCAGACTATGTATACAGAAAAACAACAGAAACTATTAAATGATATCGCTGAAGAATGTGCTGCAAAGTTGGATATGGAACTAACCTATGATTACATGCAACGATTCATATATAGCGGAGATCTTCCGGATGATGCGATGTCGAAGGTAAGTAAGAAATACTAGTAGGTTACTACCAATGGTAGCCCACTTATTATTCGTTATAATTGAGCTGAAATCAGGAAACTTTAGTAATTGAAAATGAGATTCAATACGTCTTTCAGAAATTTATCATTTGTACCCAGAAAAAAATAGTGGAGATGGATGCTGACGGAAAGATACAAAGTCAAAAAATCATCGACAATTTTGCCGACAATCACGATATTCGGGCATTGACAGAGGTCATTTTGAAATGTTCCAGCGTAGAGGGAGATACCGTCGAAGAAAAGGTGTATAATTTTTACAAGTGCTTATGGATTGAGAAAAATTTTGATCTGTGAAACAGCTGGTTCTTACAAAACAAAATGCTTCTGGGAAGGTTCTCAAATAGTAAATGAATCTAACTAAATCATATGTGTATCATTTCTTTTACGTTTCGCCTTCGGTTCATCAGTGTATTAGCAGATTATGTTGGAATAACATAATCCGCTGATCAAACGTAAAGTTATTGCCTTTTACAACACACTTGAATTGGCACCGAAGTGCAATGTCTTTTTTCACGTACAGATAAATAACTCGTTGCCTTTTTTGTTTTATTTTCCACGATTCGTCTTCGACTGATCAGTGCATAGGAGTTCAATTGAAGTGTGGAAGTATAGGGGTAATTTTACGTCTGCTCAGCAGTTTATGTTGTGAACTACTGAGTGGTGTGGCAGTTCAAAACGAACCGATGCGTCAAAGCACAAACCGGTTATTGGTAACAAAAGCCCCTAGATGACAGTAAACCATATTAAAAGGAAAATTCTATCGATAAATTATGCATAATAGTACGCTGACAGCGCATTTCTAATAGCTTTGATGGGCCGGCGATCAATCAATCACTGGAGATTCGAAGGAAACTGGATTTTAGCCTAAGTATGAAATTATTTGACACCCTATAAAACAATTAACAAACTTCCAGAATCATTTAGTTCATTTCAACCTCACATCAGAGCAGAAGAAAACTGGAACTGTCTGGAACTGTCTGGTAGGTTTGTAATTGAAACGCATAAAACTAAATATGATTAAACAATTTTATACTACAGACTAGATACACACCAAGGCAAGAAATGTCCTTGGAAAATGTACTGTAGAGCTGCAAATGAACCTTACCAGTGATAGTATTGAACGATCCAAATCTAGCACCAACCTTTTTCCGGATGATAGGGAATCGAAGGTATGTAGTAACTATGGGATTTGTTACAGTCAGTAGTATTCGAACAATCTGTTCAGCCATTATTTTTTTTATTTAAAAGATAGTTTTATTCAGGCCTATATGCGTACAAGCTTTACGTGGCCGATTGAGCCGATTTTTTAAATAATTTTTTTTTTGAGTTGGATCTCGTTGTCACCCTTTTTTTAGGGGGAGAGGAGCTTCCATTTCCCTCCTGCGAGGATTGAGGGGCACTTCGTTCGTGGTTCGTCTCGTCATCCATTGCCACATCGATGGTATTGTTGTTGGTTTCATTGCTAGTTGCTGGAGATGAGCCTTGTACATTGTTTGCTGTTGCTGGTTGGTTGGATGGTAAGTTGTTCACTGCAGTTAATGCACTTTGTTCTATAGGGGATACGTTGGATGGTTTCGTTGAAGTGGATGCTTCACTGTTGTTGGTGACTGTCACAGGTGTACTGGGATTGCTTTGGGTTGGTGTGACGGAACCACTGTTGTCCTTTGGTGTAGTTGTCTCCTTGTCCAGTTTATCACATGGCTTACCGTAGTGAACAGCTTTTTGATAATACTGACATGTGGCCATCTGATTGTCATAGTTAACAAGTGATTTGCACGGAATTCTTGTATCTTGACCGAAAATAACATAAGAAGGTATAGGCTTCTTCAAGTGTACGCCATTTAGAATACCGGGGAAAAAATTCTTCCACTTTTCTTTTTCGATAGAGAGAATCTCTCCGTATTGGGACATAGTTTTGCGAATATAATAATCGGTGACGCTCGAGTGAAGATCATGCACACGCACTTCTATAGCACTATCATCCATATATACTGGAATGTTGTACCTAATGTTCTCATGTTCCACATAGTGCACATTGTTATTGTCTTTTGCGAATTGAATTGCATCCAACTCTTTATAAAACTGGATGTAAACAACATTATTCGTCTTATTGCATTGAAGTAAATGTACACGTTTAATGTCCAGCTGCATTCCCGGGTAGAAGTGTTTTGCAAACCAATAACAAATTCTGTTATTAAAACCAAACATCTCAATGGTAGAAATTAACATTATTTAGTTTGAAATAAGAGTTAAAATATCAAAAATCATAACAAAACTTGCATGAGAAAATAGCTACAAAATATTAAATTCTGTCATTGTAATATGAAACCAAGAACAAAATATTTATAGAAGACGAATTTCTCAATTATTTTATATTCTAGCATTCAGAATAGAGTAATATCAAAAGTATTTCTCTTATCTGATTCAGATGCAGTTTATTCAATAGTATTTTATTTGAAGATAGAACTACTGGATCAATTTACTTAATGAAATTGGAATAGCTCATCAATAACGAAATAAGATATTATAACTAATTTTGATGTTAAACAGATATTGTATAATTTCTTGATTCCTTGGACGCAATATCATGAAAATATCAAGTATCGCTGTGATAACACAGAAACAGCAAGCCAAGATATGATGGTAAAAGTTGTTATTATTTTGATCTTTGTTTGCTATTTACACCTACCCGGGTTTGCTCCTTAAGCAAACCTTCAAGTTCTCGTATCGAAGGTCGAATTTTGCACTGCCTAAAGTCAACAACAATTGTATTCTTTCGTGTCGGCGGTAGCTTTTGTTCGTTTGGTTCACTCATTTTCGAGGTCTATTGTTCACTACACAATACTGTACTTGGTTTCTTCTGTTTTCAACGTAAGCGGTTTTGTTTTATCGACTGACTTGGAGGAGATGTAAAAACGAACTGTGTTCAGCCATTGATACAGCCATGAATACAAAATGTTAGCGATCTTACTTAACAAAAGAACAACAGAAATTATGCTCTAGTACTACAACATTCTTTGATTCACCTTACAGAAATTGGTCGCATGTTTCCTAACCGCAACTGGCTCAATGGATGCCGATGGAAATATTCAGAAACAAAATTTTATCGACTTTGTGTCCGAGGATAACGACGATCAGGCCATTCAAACCCTAACAGATGTAGTTGAGAAGTGCATCACGGTAGAATGAGATACAATCGTAAACAAAGCATACAACTTCTACAGATGCTTCTGGGATGAAAAGAGACAGGAAAGTGTATTTGAGTTTGAGTTTTTATAGTTTATGTGTTTAAACCTCTTTCTCAGTGATTGTGGGACTAATAGTAGATACTGATCTGATAACAATTTTATATTTCGTCTGCGATTCATCAATGCCTAGCAGTTCAATTCAAAGGTAGAAATGGAACTCTATTCGAGTAGGACCTTTTTCCAATCGAAAAATTGTGTGACTGTCTTAGGGAAACAGTCAAAAGCATTCAAAAGTTTTCGGAGCTGTCGTTAAGTGGAAAAAATGTCAGTCTTTTTAGTCCATTGATCTTATTTATTTTTAAATAAAATATTGTGCTAGCAGAAAACAGCTTTTGCTGTTTTCTTAAGACTGTAACCAGAACCTTACGAGGAGTTCATCTTTCACGCATGGCCCAAGTTAAACCGCTGTGCGAATCTAAGATAAAATGTGAATAAGTGTAAGGTTGGTTATTTACATAAAATCGGTTTTTTTACTATACGCCTGAATGTAGAAAACTATTTCTCTGGTGAAATTTATAGTCACGTATGTAACTGTGTACCGATGCCAGATCCGAAACGTAACGCAACAGCAATCGACGAAAGATGAAATCACGACCATTAATACGCAATCTGCAACCCGGCGACAATATCGTTCGCCAAACGCTGAATTTCGTTTCGTTTTTTTTTTTCTATCAGCGGAAGTTGCTCGGATTCTTCAGTTATCGGTGGACGGTGTTTCTGTTCCGTAAAAGCAGACTCGTAAAAACCATTCTCCATACATTGTTGCGCCTCTTTCGTGGGTAAAAAAAATTAAGCCACTAAACGGCTATTCCGCCTGATCTAGTCCAGCGATGGTTTCATCGCAATTGGGGCTTAATGGCCTATAAACTATGCAGATTGGTTGAGCACGGAAAATTGAATGTCGGATGGAGCATTTAGCGCATCGAATGTTTCTCTTTTATCATTCGGGTGATGGTTATAATTTAGTAGTTTGTAGATACATAAAACCGAAAAAATTAAATTTTTATTGATGATATCCGGAAATAGGTAGAAGTAAGAATAGAATAATTGTTGTGATAAAATTATTACGACGTTCTTTGAAGGATTTGAAGGGATTCGAGTTATAAACAATTTTGTGAAAATACATAGGGTAAATCCGGGTGAGGTACCGTACCTTTCTAAAAATCAATATTTTTTCAAAACTATTCTCTTAATCAGAACTTAACTTAACATATGGGCCGGACCAAACACATGGATGCTGCTAGTTTTATTCACCTTTTTCCAATCGATACTAACTGTAAAGGACAGCTGTTAAAAGTTCATGATGTTCTATTTATTAGTTTGTGAGTTATTGTGCTAAGAGTGACGCTACTTTTGTTATTTTCAGAACAATGGACCAAAAACAAATTCGTATTTTAATTTTACACTGCGTCTTGATGTAAAAAAAAAGTAAAAACCCTTCTTAATCCACCTAATGGTGAGATAATGCCTTTCTCTTCTTTCATAACAGTCTCATGAAAATATATTTCATACTTTTATTGAATAATTTCGGATACTAATTTTGACACCAATTGATTCAGATTGATTCGAGTAGTTCACAAAAGCATGCTTTAGTGTTTATGTCACACAGTCAGCATCATTTTTCCAAACTAGTGCTTGACATTTGCGTTGCCTATTTGTATGAGAACAGTGATGCTAATCTAAAAAAAGCCTTCTCAGTCCACTTAGTGGAATTTTCATATATCTTGAAAAATCACCATAGGGGGGAGTACATGAAATTTTCGAAATCGAAAAAAAAAATGTTGATGCCAAAAGGCTTAGAATTGCATGAAACGTCGAGATTTAGTGTCATCTCGAAAAACAAATTTTTTGAAAAAATCGACTTTTTGGGACTCAAAATTTTTCTAAGTCCCACAAAATTGATATTTTCGAAAAAAAATTTTGTTTTTGAGATAACACTAAATCTCGACGTTTCAAGCGATTTTAAGAGTTTCGGCATAAAAAAATTTTTTCGATTTTGGAAATTTCATGTACTCCCCCCTAAGGTGCTTTTTCAAGATCGAAAATTGTCAAACCTTTATCACCGGGCAGCACCCCTTACGCATATCCGATTTAGCTCAAATTTTGCATGAAGGCTTTTTTCGAGGTGCTTAAACTTTTGAGCACTAAAGTTTAACAAAAATAGAGGTGATCCCAAAATTTTGGCACCCTTATATATATATATATATATATATATATATATATATATATATATATATATATATATATATATATATATATATATATATATATATATATATATATATATATATATATATATATATATATATATATATATATATATATATATATATATATATATATATATATATATATATAAGAGCGGTAAAAATCAACGTGTTTTGTCGGGTACGTCACATATACCATAATATCTCCGGAACCAAAAGTCACAGCCATTTGATCTTCGAACTTGATCAATGGTCCTACAGTAGCTTTCAAACGAGCCCCAGTTTGTTAAAATCGGTTCAGTCATCTCTGAGAAAATTGAGCGCGTTCAAATACAACGCTTTTTGTCGGTTACGTCACTTATACAATCATATCTCCGGAACAAAAAGTCACAGCCATTTGATCTTCGAACTTAATCAATGGTCCGATAGTAGCTTTCAAACGAGCCCAAGTTTGTTAAAATCGGGGACAAAAACATTTGTGGCTTAGCCTTATACTTTAGAGCTATGATGTCTTCGGAACAAATGATCAGTGAAAGATAAGCCATATTTTGAAGCATATGGTATTAGGGTGGTTCTAATTATTAGGGTGATTCAAAAATTATTTTCCGTATGTGTTGAGATAGAGGACTGCATCCTTCGGCAAAATTCTAGGAAAACTTATATCAAGCAACTTTGCCGAAAACACTATTGTAGTATCTCTAACGGTTTTAGTGTTACAGCTATTTTAATAGATCAACTTAGGGTGTTCCTAAAAAAATCAGATTTTTTGCTCTAGCTTTCTTAATATTCACTTCTCGATTTTGGTGTCTTTGAATATCTTTTAGAGTTTGATGAAACCAATTTTTTAATGACTAGCGCATTCAGGTAGCGTTTTCTGAACCGAAGTTATGAGCAAAACTAATTCAAAAACAGATCATTTTTAAACTGCTATATCTAACATTGGAGCAAACGAAAAAAAATCGGTTTCTTTCATTTGATAGAAAATACTTTCGAGCATGTTTATAGAAAAAATGACGGAGGAGATATTTTTTTAAATTTTTTAAATTGTGTTCAAACATTGGGTTTTTTCATTGAAAAATGCTCTTTCATGAAAGACATTTATTAGCTATACATATTAAAATAAGATATTGCTGTCTTCTAGCGTGTTAAAATTAAAAATGTTAATTCAGCTGCATAATCGGGAAGATGGAGTACACTCACGTTGGTTGTTACTCTATTCGATAATGCTGTTACAGGATCAGACGTTAATAGAAATCGTTTGAATACATTCTTTAGATTCACGAACTTTCTTGCGCTTCCTTACTGTACATACCAATAGGAACCAAAGCATGTTTTATAATTGGAGTCCCATGCACCAGAAGTTTATGCACGGTTGGCGACAGAGCATACCATCCATACAGCTCCACAAAACGAATTCTTGTTTGTTCAGTAAACTCCTGGAAAGCAGGTACCGAAATCTTCACATTGCTGTTTATCAACGTTAAGATTATAAAAAACCGTTCAAGTATATTTCCATTTAACTCGATGACTTGCGCTACTGTGTTATATTCTTTGAAAAATCTACAGGCCCAGATACCATCATTCGAGATGCCGCCTCCAGGTAATGGTTCACCAATGCTAGACCCTGTCAGCTTGGAGCGAAATCAATCTTCAGTATAGGAACGCCATCACACGGCATCACATTCAACATATCATGTCAATTGTGTGGGTGCGCAGTGCTGCTATTTTTGCGCGCAAGAATTTGACATTTCTCTTCCCTACTTCTATGTACGAGATTCGATGCGGACTCACCTGAGGGCACCATGCTCGCAAAAAAGGATTTTTCCAATGATTTATTCTGGAAATGTGCGAGCTGGATATCTTGTTAATATGATGTCTTTGCTAATACGTAACCCTAGCTGCTCTTTTAATGCCGTTAGTATGTTTGTCTCTTGCTCCTTGACATGCTGATATTGTCGGGACACGCGCCATGTCGGTTTCTCAATGTGCAAACAATAACTCACTTTTAGTCAAAGTTCCATAGATCGAATCATTGCGTGTAGAGGCGAAATTCCAAATTGATATTTGTTTGGATTATTCTCATTTGTTTCCGTTCTTAAAAAATTCAGAGCTTTTCCTGAGCGCTTGCATATGTACCAAGCTTGGGAGTGAATGCCTGTTATGTCGTTTAACACTTTCGTATCGTTCAGGCAGAACACTAGCTTCGTTGATACAAATACTTTCCCCAGTACTGTGGGAGAAAGCTCTGCAATTTCTTCATTTACTTTGTCCACTTCCTGCTGTTAGTTTCGTGTTTTCCTTTTGAAAGATTATTATTCTGGACAGCAAAGGGAAACAAATGAAGGATAATTGTTGTTCCAGATTATCCAGTTTTCTTGCTCAACAATCAATGGCAAGGGAACCAAACAGATAAATGTACAGTAAGCAAGCGCAAGAGAGTCGAAATAAATCAATTCGTAAGTATAGGCAGTTCCATCCGCTAAACCGCACTAAACAATCGTTTAGTGAATCTAGAGGATGTATTCAAACGATTTCTTTTAACGTCTGATTCTGTAATAGCATTATCGAATAGAGTAACAACCAACGTGAGTGTACTCCATCTTCCCGATTATGCAGCTGAATTAACATTTTTAATTTTAACACGCTAGAAGACAGCAATACCTTATTTTAATATGTATAGCTAATAAATGTCTTACATAAAAGAGCATTTTTCAATGAAAAAACCCAATGTTTGAACACAATTTAAAAAATTTAAAAAAATGTCTCCTCCGCCATTTTTTCTATAAACATGCTCGAAAGTATTTTCTATCAAATGAAAGAAACCGATTTTTTTTCGTTTGCTCCATTGTTAGATATAGCAGTTTAAAAATGATCTGTTTTTGAATTAGTTTTGCTCATAACTTCGGTTCAGAAAACGCTACCTGAATACGCTAGTCATGAAAAAATTGGTTTCATCAAACTCTAAAAGATATTCAAAGACACCAAAATCGAGAAGTGAATATTAAGAAAGCTAGAGAAAAAAATCTGATTTTTTTAGGAACACCCTAAGTTGATCTATTAAAATAGCTGTAACACTAAAACCGTTAGAGATACTACAATAGTGTTTTCGGCAAAGTTGCTTGATATAAGTTTTCCTAGAATTTTGCCGGGTGATGCAGTCCTCTATCTCAACACATACGGAAAATAATTTTTGAATCACCCTAATAATTAGAACCACCCTAATACCATATGCTTCAAAATATGGCTTATCTTCCACTGATCATTTGTTCCGAAGACATCATAGCTCTAAAGTATGAGGCTAAGCCACAAATGTTTTTGTCCCCCTAAATTGTGGATCCGGACCATTGTGCAATGGATGAAACATGGATTCATCACTTCACTCTGGAATTAAAACGATCGTTATCTGAGTGGACAGCATCTGGTGAACCTCGTCCAAAGTGCCCGAAAGCTCAACGATCGGCCGGAAAGGCTATGGCCTCGGTATTTTGAGATGTACGTGGTGTACTATTTATAGACTATCTTGAGAAAGGAAATACCATTGACAGTGAATATTATAAAGCGTTATTGGAGCGTTTGAAGGCTGAAATGGCAAAGAAACGACCGCATATGGCAAAGAAATTTTGTTTCATCAATACATCGCACCGTGTCACAAGTCAATCAAAACAATGTCAATCCTACATGAATTGAATTTCGAAGTGCTCCCACATCCACCGTATTCGCCAGATTTGGCTCCCAGCAACTACTGACTGTTCGCAGACCTGAAAAAAATACTCACCGGTAAGAAATAAGATGTAACTTCTTCATTTTTCAAAAGGCACGGATGGGATAGCCACCCATCGGTAGCTTTGAAATAAAAATTATCAAAAAAAAATTTTTATCAAAAAATTTTTTTTTCATTTCACTTTTTCGGATTATTTTGTAATTATTGAAAAAAAAAATCAAAAATTTTTTTCAGTGTATATTTTTTTAGAGTTCCCGATCGATTCCCTACAACTTCTCTCTGAATGCCATTTTTGTACACTTAACGGTTTCCGAGTTACAACGGTTTGCAAAAGGCAATTTTTGTGAAATGCAAAAATACACACGCCCTTTTTAAAAATCAGTCGTGAGTCTGATTGACCTCTCCATCGGTTCAAAACTTATGATTTGCCATACTGTAGCCATGAGCAAAGTATCATCCAAATCGGAGAAGGTCGAGTCTGATGATCTGCTAAGCATTTCTGGAATTGCTCAGTACCAACTAATATTAGTTAGTTATTTCACTTATTTTGAACTGGTTTAACTTTGCAAATCGATCACCGAGAGGAAAACAGTAGCTGAGACCGGAGCTGGTTGGCCGAGTAATCTTTCTGGATAGACTTTTGATAAACGATTTGCTCTACCATAAAGATACACCATTTGAGCACAGATGTGATTTTAAACATTCCTGAAGAAAAGTCAGGGAAATACCTATTAACATTTGCAGGGTTTTGAATACCCATTCCAATGGTACCTCACTGTAGGATGTAAATTGGTCCGCGTTTACACGTATTACTTTACAAAAACAGAAATTTACTCACCAGCGTAGAAAAAAGAACAAACGTGCTCCTTTACAAGCGACAACATACTCCACCAAAATTATCATAGATGTCACCATTGCGCCTAATAGTCTTTTCAGAAAGGCCACTCGGCCACCCTACCCCTTCGGCCAACCAGCCCGATCTCCCCTTCATTGTTTACGATATTTGGTTTGTTTTCGTTTATTTTACTGATGATCCAATGTCTGGAGGACAATATTGCAATAATCAAACCCGCAACCATCGTGAATCCGGCTTAATTGTACCTTCAATTGAACTACTCTGGATGTAATGAAGCGAGAGGCCAAGAGGGAAACCTCGATTTAAAAGAGCTCCTGCTAGATTATATGATTTATCGAAACGCAAATAAATCTTTTAGGTAAAATGGTTGACGAACGGTCAACTGTCATTTAATCCAACCATTTAAATTAGATCCAGGTTAACATGCAACAATTGATTTCTATATTTTTTATAACTTTCTGTTAGAAGTCTCAAAACTAGCATTACTTATCATGATACCCAAAGTGAACACAGAACCGGATAACCTTGAACTCAAAATTGCACTCGGGACTTTATCTTGACCGCGAAAATACCAGTGAAACTCATGCAAAGCAAGAAACATCTTCAAGAAAAGAGAATAATTTATTGGTCTACCTCTTGCCTTGATTAGCCTCGCGGTCACGATACTTGATTTCAATGCTAAAATGTGATCTCTGCAGGGATGACAGAGGCTACTGACGAAAATAAAAATAAGAAGTATTTTCAATATGGTTATGCTTGGTCAATAAATAGCAGTCGGTTCCGAAACCGATATGCACTGCCCGGGATCGTATAAAAGTAGACCCATCGTATGCCCTGCTCATCAGACGTAAGGATCTGTTCTGACCAACAACGTGACCAATTCTCGGTGTGTTAAGCGATTGCAATTGTTCAACATGAAGTGTTTAGTTCTGGTAACTCTGTTAGCCACAGGAACCTTCGTAAGTATACCGTTAATAAATAACTTCGGATTCGTAGTGTTACACTAACTTGATTTCCATAGGCTTTTTTCACCGCGGAACAGCACGAAGTGGCAAAGAAGTTGTCCAACACCTGTAAGGGTGAAATCGGAGATGGTTTACCGGAAAACATCGGTGATCGGTTCCGCGAGGGCGATCTTACATTGACAGATGCCAAATCTAAATGTTTCATGAAGTGTGTCTTCTCCAAGGTAGGCTTCATCGATGACGCTGGAACAGTCAACAAAACCGCTCTTGTGGATAAGCTATCCCGAGGGAACACTAAAGAAAAGGCGGAAGCTTTCGCCGAGCAGTGCAGCATGTTCGAAGGTGCGGATGGGTGCGAGAAAGCTCTTGGGCTCTATGAGTGCTACCACAAAAATAAGGCCACCTATTTCTAGTGCTGGAGAAGAATGAGAACGAGAACGTCTGCAATTGTTTATTCGGTTTTATTCATGTTGTTTACCGCGTTATAAGTTTTGAATAAAGTTTTGAGTGCAACATTATTTAGTTAGGATATTATGCTTTGATTTGAAATAGGATTTTTTCCAATTACCAATCTTTAGACTGTTGAATTTGAAACATATTTCACCAGGAGTTAAATCAAACCAGTCTGACACAGACACGGGAAACATTTCCTAATTGCATTCGAACTTCGCCTGTTATGTGAGAAACTTGTTGCATCTACACATTTGATAACCAGAAATGCAAAATCGCGAATAGATTGGAGAAAGCTTGCAGCAGAAAGTGATAGTGAACGGGAAGGAAATGCACAATGTCTTTGGAGTGTGCATGCAGTATCGATTACCGTGTGTACCGATGAACGATCGAAAAATCATGTGATGTGATATCAAATATAAAAAGGAAAAGGCAAAACACTTTCACTGCTTATTCGGGGGGAAACTGAGCGCCCGACGGAGGAAATAGCAACGTCAAAGGAAGGCTTGCACGGATGCCTCATACATCATTTGTTGCCACGGAATCAGTGGGAGTGCTCTGTAGGTGCCTGTGTATTACGTAATGGATGCAAAAGGTGAAATTGATTCGATTCAACTTTCCAGCATTTTCATTAAGAATAAGTTGACCTGTTGAATAAGATCAAAGTAATGTAGCAACAGTCTGGAACTGCAATAAGTTAATAAAAAATGCACGTTTTCTATGTTTATCAGAGGCACGGTAATGAAGACTTTTGTCTTCACAAGTCAATAGCGATTTTTGATCTCCTAATTGCTTTATATACTGAAAATAGGCACTAGTTTCATATTCATTCCCACGAAACCTGTATTTGAATCTGAATCCGAGATACAGTTTCGGAGTTACGGGCTCATGAAAATGAACAGTCGCTTCAATTTTTTTGGGCAGTTTCGAAAGTTTGGAAAGTAAGTAACCAAAACTGCCCGATATCGAATCAAGTAGAACTTCTTCATTCAACTATCATACACACCTAGAAAAAATCGTGTACAATTACGTATTCTGTGACCGACATATTCGAGCGTCAATACTAACTCATTTGTGCAGCTGATATAAGACATATTTAATGCATTATGATAAACTTTTAAGTTCTGATACACGTAAATTTACACTCCTACTTGAAATGCTGGGTGTATTTGACACATTTTGAATAATTTTGGCAAAATTCAGTTATTTTACGAGTTACGTTCTTATGAATTGAGTCAAATGTAGATTTCTGTCAGCTGTAAATTTCATAATTTTTTGCTGTGTCGTTATAGTAAATGTGCGAATATTTGAAAAGGAATCGGTACACAAAAGCATTACTTATCACATGTATAAACATTTTATTTCGTTTTATACTGGAAAATGTTACGGATAAAATTATTTCTTTGTTGTAATTTTCACGCAATTTTTTTTTTTCTGTTGCCTCCTTCATCAGTCATTTACCAGTTTGTTTTCGCGTTAGATACTCTGCAATTCCAGCAATGAGTAGCAAGTCATCAAACTTTACACACGATTTCAGTATGACAAACAAATTGTTCTGCATGGAAGTAGAGGCTAATTGGATTCAATGATTTTTTTTGTAAACAGACAGTTCTATTTTGCATGCACTTTCTTCAAAACGTTGTATCTCAGAAACTGTAAATTGTAGAAAACGGTGTCCAACACGAAGTTGCAGGCAATCAATTGGGTACTCTATATATTAAAAAATATATTGAATACTTGTTTCAAGAATTGGAAAATCAAGTAAAAAACCATAATTAAATACGTCTTTAATTGTTTTTAATAATTTTTTTTAACCTTAAACTAACACATACACGAACAGTTATTCTAAATTAAACATGCAATTACCAATAGTTTGCTAATGTTGCACAATTCAACAAAAATCTAAGTATTTTGAATTTCTCGTCTTAATATCTCGAGATCGGTTACTTCTTTATTCTAAGAACAAATTAGTTCGGTTCGTTTCCAAAAGATGACTCTGGATGTTATGAATACTGAATATTTAATGCTGCTGTCGATAATTTCAAGAGATCATATTGCTTAAAAAAAAATTTTAAACATGTTTTTCACTGTATTAATTATGAGCAATTTTTTGTTAACTAAGCAGCATTTGCGGGAAGTTTTAGTTTTCTGTTTTATTTGGAAGAAAAGTGCAGCTGAAGCCCATCAAATGCTTGTGGATGTTTATGGTGGAAATGCTCCAACTGATAAATCATGTAGGGAATGGTTTCGAAGTTTCAGGAATGGAGACTTCAGCGTTGAAGTCAGGTTTCGCTTTTAACAACCAAAAAAATTCGAAGACAAACAGTTGAAGGCATTACTTGATAAAAATCCATGTCAAACGCAAGAGGAGCTTACAAAATCATTGGAAGTGACACAAAAAGCAGTTTCTGTACGATTAAAATCCTTGGGAATGATTCAAAAGCAAAACAGTTGGGTTATAAACCCAACCCAACCTTATGAACTGATTCCGAATGACATTGAAAGACGTCTTTTCACTTGCGAGCAGCTGATTTAAAGGTAACAAAGAAAGGGTTTACATCGAGTTGTTACTACGCGATACCCGGTCAATTGTTGCCATTGACCTCAAAATCAATACCAAAGCCGAATATCCATGGGTCGAAGGTCATGTTGTACATCCAAACCAAAAGGGTGTTGTATACTATGAGCTACTATAACAGGCTGCAATCGATGCGTTTGAGTCGTGCATTACGAGAAGAACAGCCGGAATACAAGCAAAGTCATGATGAAATAATCCTCCTGCATGACAACACTCGATCTCATGTCACAAAAGCCGTGAACACATATTTGGAATCGCTTAAGTGGGACATTTTGCCACACCCACGGTTTTCTACTGACATTGCTCCTTCTGATTACTGGTTGTTCCGAGCGGATGCAGCACGATCTGGCAGGTCATCGGTTTACATCGGCATTCCGAAATAATTACATTTTGGGCCCCAAAAAAAACGGACCGAATTAATTGGTACAAAATCAAAAAAGATGCGTTCATTTTGTCAATTTAAAAAATTTGAAGATTTTTTAAGAATTAGATAATAAACTATCTAATTCTAAAAAAATCTTCGAATTTTGTTTAGTTAAAATTTTTTTAAACTGCTCATTTGACTTTCAAGAACTTCGTGTTGGATATCATTTTTCTACAGTAGATGGAATTCAACTTACAACAATTTCAAGAACTACAGCGCAAATCCTAGTTCTTTGATTTTCATGCATAAGTATCTCGAGAACGGATACTTCTGGGAGAAATGTCATTATAGGCTATTATCATTAAAATCAAATTCTAGTGTTCGAAAGAATATATTTTGTAGTACTTGTAATTGACACTAATCCAATTCATATCAAATGTGGACTTTATGTAAAGCTTTCAAAAAATGAAATAAAATCTAATGTGACATTTTATAATTAAAGTTTTTCGGTTAATTCTCTATTTCATTTTTCGACTTCCTTTTCAGTATACTTTTTTTAGTACCCATTTCCTACATCTTCGTTTTTGTACAATTCACAATTTCCGAGGCACAATGATTTTAAGTAACTGCATGCAGAAATACATTGATCACTGTTGCTAGTATATTCAATGGTAAAAACATTTTAGTCTTTGGTTGAAGATATCTTTTTCGCAGTTTCAGTACAAGGTTTATCGTAGAGATTCGGTTGTTCATAAAACTGACTCGTAATCAGCTCATTCTCGTAGGTAACCAGCGATTTACAAGGACGCCTTCCGCCCTGACCAAAAATTACGTTAGAGGAAATTGCCTTCTGTAGTCGTATACGCAAAACTCGCACGTCATTCCGGATACCGCCACACTTTCTTTTCAATGGAATTTTCCTCCGTATTGTGACATATTTTTTCAGAATTCCTCCGTATTGTGACATATTTTTTCAAATGAAATGTTCATTGACCTGCGGGAGAAAGTTATGTCGACGTACTTCTTTGGCAGTGTCTACCACGTACACAGGTATTTTGTATCTAACGTTATCATACTTGATACTGTGCACCACGTTGTTAACCGGAGCAAAAGCAACTGAATCTCGTTCACGTCTTAACAAGATATAAACTGAGTTACAAGCCATGTAGAGTTGAACTTCACCTGCATCTTTTTTACGTCTAGATGCATCCGATTTTTAAAAATTTCAATTTCGTTCAATTCTGGTCTAATTTTGCAGGGCTGGAAATCAATATAGTTTGAAATTGGTCGCGAAGGCCACGGTTCAAGCTTTGGTAATTCGTCTGTCGACTCGATCATAAGAGATTTTCAAAAGCGAATTAACTTATTTAAATTAGTATCATAATAAGTTTTGTTCGCAAAAATTAGCGAATGAACTCATTTTAATTAGTATCGTAATAATTTTAGTTCGCAAAAATAAAAATTTATTCCAGATGAGTCTTTAGATTTCATGATCACATTGAATGATGCCTTTCTTTATAGTAAGGTAATTGAATTGCTAGTCAAACCGACTTTTGATCGGATCTCCGAAGAGTCATAGTGTTATATACCATTTGACACAGCTCGTTGGAATTGGAAAATGTTTATGTGTGTACTTTTTTAGATTTTTCTCACCGCTCAATTTTCTCGGAGAAAACGAAAACGATTTCAACCAAATTTAACTCGTTTGAAAGCTACTATCGGATTGTAAATCAAGTTTGAAGATCGAGTGGCTGTTACTTCTGTTTTTGGAGAAATACTAGTGTCAATGTTGCTCGAATACAAAAAATGCAACGAACGCCAATGATCATCGTTCGCTTCCCTTCGCCTTTGTTCGATAATCGCTTTGATATTCGGACTAGCATGAATATCTATTCCTTGCTGTTGTTATTCACATTGAACATACACCCGAATGACTTAACGCGAATGTGGAACGAATATTCATGCAGAGATGAACGAATGACAAACGAATGTATAAAACGAATATGCACGATGTATATCAGCAGCGAAGAATGTATTAGTAGATTTGGGTTCTCTTCGATTATTGCTGAAAGCCTATTCGCACTATTCCGGGACGACCGGGACAGCACCATCCGGGATGATCCGAGACGTTATTTTCCTCATCTGGGATGACTGAGCTGCCAGCGTGTGCATGTATTGGAATCCCGGATCCGGCATAAAATCTATTTGGTCGCCGAGTTTTTTCCGGTGCCGACGGTGCGAAAAACTCAGCGAGGAATATCGGTGGCAACCAAATGGATTTTATGCCGGATCCAGGATTCCAATACATGCACACATTACACCAATACATTCTACAAACTTAGGCTCGTTAGGAAGCTACTATTAGGATGTAAATTGAGTTCGCAGATTTAGTGACTGTCACTTTTGGTTCTGGAGATATATTTATATGACTGACGTAACCGACAAAACGCATTTTTTCTCTCCGCACAATTTTCATGAAAATGGCTTAACTGATTTTAACTAACTTAGGTTCGATTGAAAGTTTTTGTTGCGTTGTGAACAAAGTTCGAAGATCAAGTGGCTGTTACTTCTGGTTAATTTAAACTAACTTAAACTCGTTTGAAAGCATTTATTGCGTTGTGAACAAAGTTCAAAGATCAAGTGGCTGTTACTTCTGGTTTCGGAGACATATTGGTGTAAGTGTCGCAACCGACAAAACACTTTTTTTCTTCCGCACCATTTTCTCGGAAATGGCGGAACTGATTTCTACAAACTTAGGCTCGTTTGAAAGCTAGTATTACAATGTAAATTACGTTCGAATATCAAGTGGCAGTCAGTTTTGGTTCTTGAGATATATTTATATAGGTGACGGAGCCGACAAAATGCATTTTTTCTTACCGCACAATTTTGGCTTAACCGATTTTAACAAACTTAGAACTACTATTGGGTTTAACGATTTATGGTTTTTAGTTGGTTTGACGTAAAGTCGCCATAAATAAGTTCAGTTTTTGCAATGACTGAGTGGAAACATATATTGGAGAAGCCAAATTAATGAAAAACTTACAGAAAAGATGATTTTTTGAAAAACGATACGCTCAGAGACAGGACTCGAACCTGCGTTCTTATGTATTCCGTGCATACGCGCTACCATTTTGCCACCCTAAGCCTTGTGATAGACACAGCGGTGACAAGCGATTATAAATACACTATCCTACTCAGTGCTTGAGCGGCAAATACGTATAGAGCGAGAAGACTAGTGTTTGGTGAACAGAGAAAATGTTTGGATGTATGATACCGGTCGTGTGACGGAGAGGATGTAGACCATGTTCGATGTACGTTCTATCATGCCTAGTCGTGTTTTAGAGCTGTGTCTATCACAAGGCTTAGGGTGGCGAAACGGTAGCGCGTATGCACGGAATACATAAGAACGCAGGTTCGAGTCCTGTCTCTGAGCGTATCTTTTTTCAAAAAATCATCTTTTCTGTAAGTTTTTCATTTATATGGTTTCTTCAATATATATTTCCACTCAGTCATTGCAAAAACTGAAGTATTGTTGGGTTGTAAATCAAGTTCGAAGAACAAGTGGATGTCATTTTAGGTTCCGAAAATAGCGAAGCTTATGCCATTATATAAGTGATGTAACCGACAAAACGGGATTTTTTCTATCCGCACTTTTTTCAGAAAGTAACCAATGGTCATGTAACCAAACAAATGTATTGCTGATACTTTTGACTTCGAGAATGTTGTCGAATATGCTACGTAAGAAGCTTTTGTGAACTAACCGAAACAATTTGGATGAATTTGTGTTGAAAATCAGCACAAAATTCGTGTCACCAATTATCCTAACGAAAAATATATGTTTTAATGAGACTGACATCAACACCCACGAGGTTCTTTTCTTAAACGAAACAATAATCACATTATCAAACTGAATGGCTTAAAATTGAAGTCGTCTGCTCAAGCAAAATACATTAATTTAACGTATGACAAAAAACTCACTTTAAAAGATTACATTGAAGGAACCCAGACAATGTAATAAATATATTAAATATTTATATTCTCTTATAAACAGAAAGTCTAAGATCTGTCTTAAGAACAAATTATTAGTTTGAAAAAAAAAACAAATTTTCAGACCAGCCTACCAATTTGGTCAAGTTGTTCTTCCACCAGGAAGAAAACGCTTCAACGGATTCAGAATAAAATTTTGAAAATGGTTTTGAAGCGTCCTCCCTGGTTTAGTACAAATTACTTACACTGACTTACAAATATAGAACCATTGGATGTAATATCACATAATATTATAAACAAATCCTGACAAAAATCGGTGCAATCTTCAATTTAATCGATTCACTCCTTGTTATAGTTAGTATATACATTGATTATCCCCATTACACATTACAATTAGGTTTACATAAATTTATGTTTGCTAAAACATTCGCATTGAATTCGCAAAAAAGTCGACCTGACATTTAAGAATAATAATCTGTTGAATACTCGAATTCTCATGTAATCATGATTATGGCACTAATTCCACTGAGCAATCCTTCTTTTTTCACACATGATGTAGTTTCGTCTTGGACATAAAAAAACCTGTACTGAAATATTTCCAATCCACATGATACTTAAGTGAGCTGATGATTTTTTTTAATGTGTTTTGTTCAGAAGGCACACCTTCAACATTCGGTAGCTATCATATTCTCACACCGAAGATACGATTCGCGAAGAATGACTGTCAGCTGCAACAAAAAAAGGGGGAAACACAACGAAAATAATAGCACAAAATTACTGTCAATACCGTTTAAAGCACTACTCCACATGTAGGTTTGTGCTCGAAGGTGGTCGACCTTAACATGGCAGCAAACATCGCTCACGAAATGATGTGCCGAGGAGGATCTTTTCTCGTCAGAATTAACGCAGCCTGGGGCAACCACAGCTAACCGTACTGCCATAGGACCTCATCACGTAATTGCCCATTATTGAAAATTAATTGAATTTCTCTTTTATGGAAAAACACACACAGCAGCGTCCAGCCGGTTATCGAGGCTCCATAATCGACATTAGTTGATATGGACGGATTCACTGAAACGTTTGCCGCAAGTTTATACCTCGTCATGGTGAACGACTGTACCGAGCTTGACATAGTTCGGATTTCTGTGGATGAGGCCTACAACCGCACAGTACTTATATCATACTTTTTGCGGTTGATCTTCGTATGGATTGCCGTATTTCAAGTAAAATCGTTCTAATTAACACATTGTATACACGTTGCACGCACAACTTTGCACGCCTGGTTAGGTAAGTGCATCCACGTCTGATTGGGTTTGACTTGACTAGATGCAACGAAGCCCCATGGTATATGAGAATAAACTTGCTATATGCGAATTATTCTTCTTTTTCCTAGACCGGTTCACGCCTGAATGTCAAAAACTATTCCGGTTATTTAAAAGCAGTAACGTTAAACTTTTGAGTGCTTTTAATTATTACACCACAATTGTGGTTGATCATATTAGGAAGAAAATAAAATCGTTACACATTGCAACAACAAAAAATTATACCGTAGAACGGCGATGAAGCGATAATTCGCAACCGACCGCACATAAAAATGCACAGCAACGCAATAAAATTTATCCCAGCATGAAATTGGATCTTTAAGCGAATCCCATAAGTTCCTCTGCCGGTAGCTGTCAATCACCGATGCTGTGGAGTCCCTCGTAACTGCATAAAACAACGCTTGTCACATGCTACCGTTCTGGACGGAGGACGGAGATTGACAGATTTAATTAAGCAAAATCTGTGCATCCGGACCCTGAAGTTTACTCTGATTACTCACCTAAAGTGTTAAGTCATCCAGAAAATGTAGGACGGGAACTCAGTTACGATGGAAGTGAGGGGAGCGAAAAGAAACTCAAACCATACAAGAAGACACACAAGTCGTGAACGAAGCCCGGAAGAGAGTTGGTTGATAGTAAAGAGCAGCAGTTTTTTACGGAAGAGGTGAGTTAAAACCACTTTTAACCGGATCTGATTTAAACAAATTCGAATGACAAATTTGAAACATTATGTACTGATTTTAGAACATACGTGTTCAAGTAAAGAAATGAGAAAATGAAACGTTTTAGCTGAAAGAAAAATCTCATAACAAAGCTTCACAAAGAGAGAACATACACAGGTATAAATATTTTGTGAATTTACATCAATTTTCATGCACATACTTGACGCAGGCACATTTGTTAACTTACTTTACTTACTTTACCCTTAATTTTTTAATATACTTTGGAAGTAAAACTAAGCGCTATTGAAACAAACATTCTTGTTCAATGAAAAATCAATGCGTTTTAATTTTAAATCGGTCATTATTTTAGATCAAATTTTCGATTCAACTTATGTCTGTTTCATAGAACCATTGATTTACATGTCGTGTAAATTTCATTGTTTTTGTTTTCAGTGTAAGTTCAGGGTTGCGTAAATGATAAACGCGTGTGAACTGGATACAGAAAAAAAAAACAACGCAGGTTTAAGTCCTGCCTCCAAGCGTATCTTTTTCCAAAAAATATGTGAATCTTCATTCACTCGACTGTTTTAAGTAATTATTTGTGATTAAAATATATTTATCCGCTCAGTCATTGCAAAACTGAGCGTAGATTTGTTTGTCAGTAAAATTTTTCAAAACTCAGATTTCTCAAACTTATATCTTTTTAAGTACGAGTGCTAATTTTGAACTCGTTTGTTGGCTGAAAGTAATAACTTGACATCTGCGATAAGTAAATGACCACATCACTTTTAGGTGAAAACTTTCGCAATGTGGGGAAAAAAGAAAAGTCCCACATCTTCGAAAATAGTCACATAGAAATTATTTGAAATTTTTTCTTCCGTTGAAACCACAAGTAATAGCTCCGTGGGGTTGTTCGACTGATGACCTAGCACTACACAACTGTTTAGGATATTAAGGTAGCAGTTTTTTTGTGTGTTTCACACATAATTGTTTATATCTATACGAAATATACTTTCGAAAAAGATGCTCTGAAAATTTTGGATTCGCGTTCATCCGAACAACACGAAAAATAAATTTTCAAATGGTCCACTTATTGACGGATGCTGCAACCTTCTCCATGACGTTAACACAGAGTGCAAATCGGTTCAACGATAATTCTGTTTGTGTAAAGGAATACTGTTTAGTAGCGTTTGTGCTATGCTAAATACAAAGTTAATTTTTGTACACGAAACTGTTATCTCCGTTAAGGGAAGACATAATAATGGCTTGAAAAACAGGGCAAATTAAACAATGTTCGTTGAAAATTTATGTTAAGATTTTAAATTTTCTAAAACATATAGTTTTATCTGTTCGAAATGATGGGTAGCAAATGGTGAAATGATATCAAAAATCTGTTGAAAATTTGTCAAGCTATATGCTCACAAACCTGACCACTGTTTTGTATGGTTTTATTCAAAGTTGGGTTTTTGAGCGGTTAGTGGAATGAAACTTAACCATCTTACAAAAGAATGATAGGTTCCTTTGGATTCCAATATGAAAAAAAAACTATTTTGTTATGATACTAACGTAAAAATGAACAACCAGATACCGGTATTTCGAACGCTAATTGCGTTTTTCATCAGTGTCTTATAAGTCTGTTTATTTTCCGAATTTTCATTTTGCTGGAAGGTACTAAAAAATTTTATTTGGAACACACTGCGATTTCTCTAAGATGACAACACTGATTATCAAAAATTTCGAATCAAATGAAACGGTTTTCAATCCATTAGACGAGTTTAACTGACTTCGGCTACACCGATTTCCGAATTCCGTTTCAGAAAGTATCGGGAATACAGAAGCTAAAAGAAGGCCAAAACGAATTGAATAAACAAAAATTCAAATTAAAATAAACTTATGGTCCGGGGACGGGCATAGCGTGATGGGTAAGTCGATACTTTTCACGCAGCCCGCCTGGGTTCGATTCCCAACCCCGCACATAGGGTCAGAAAGTTTTTCTGGTCCGAAGAGGCGAATGACCTTAAGGTTAAAACCTCTATAATAAAAAATAAAAAAAAAATAAAAAATAAAAAACTTATGGTCCCATACAGAATTGATGAATTTTATCCGATTCCAACTTCCAATTTTGAAATGAAATGAATTGAAATTTTGATGAGTTTTTGAAATTAATTCCGTCAAAGAAGATAACGATACCAAAAAATCTTCAAACATACGAACTATTTTTGGTTATGCTGCTCTCTGAATACCGTTTCTGGAAGTACCATAAATTGAGACTAAAGCTTTAAAGAGGAACTTAAAGCTCATGGAATGCTTAATCGATTGTCACACGTTTAGTATAAAAGATATAATGTTAATGTTTCATACAATTTCTATCTTCGATTCGTCTTGCAGTTCCAAAATTACAAAATGCAAGTGATTGAAATTTTAATTTCTTAATACATGTTATCATGTCATTTTAAAATCACTGTACATCGCTAACGATAGCATGTAACTAAATATTGATTGACATTTTGAATTTTCTAATTGGATCGAACATTGTTCAAAAATATTTCGAAAATTTTTATAGTAAATGGCTGTAAATTTTTATAGTATGTCTTCAGCAAAACACGATTTTCAAAGGTCTGCTAAAAAAAGCTGCAAACAAATCATATCTACAGTGAAATCTACAAACCTGGCATCTCTGGTGGTAATTTTCAACGATTCTAGTGCACATTTTTAACGAACTTTAATTAAGTCACAAAGTCATCAACTAAACTCTGACAAAGCGGAAAGAAGTGTGAAACAGAGGTGGGTAGACCTAGAAAAAGTGTTAAGATACATCTACGGTCAATTTTAACGGTGGCATACTGTGTGGGAAAGTTTAATTTTTACCTGTCATTCATTAATGTTTGTCACATTAACTGGCAAGAAGGATTGAGTGTATGTGAACGGCAACGGCCATGAAAAGAGAAACATTTTCAAAGTCTAGCTTAAGTTACCTCGTAAAAAAAACGGGTCAAACCTCTGAAGCTACTTAATATTCTGGTGACAAACGGTGTGATATACGCAGACTAATTAGACGTATTATGCGCTGAAACTGGGCTACTTGGGGCTCCAGTGAAATTTACAGCAAGTTTAAGAGAAGCAGTCACAGGAAGTGGAACAATTGCAGAATTTCAATGAGACAGCCAATTGACATTCGTTCGGCTCGTACTTTTTCCAGACAAAAACTTTTCAAAAGAAAACAAATCTATGTGGAGCCACTAAGATCTCCATTTGTCGCAAAGAGGTCTAGACTCTGGTATCTAAAGGAAATAAGACAGAAAGGATTCAGGGACTCACTATCAGATCGATGCAGGTAGTGATGCCACACAACCAGCATTAACTCCGCTGGCGCCCATCGTAAAACCAAACCTTCTCCTTCCTGTTGCAAGCCTAACAACTAATCTGAGTGAAGACGAACACAAAAATGTCACCGCCTGCGAAATAGGTCAACCGGAATTCTTGGTAAAGAATTTGTTCGTTATCTTTTAAAATTCCCTTATCCACTTGTTAAACTTCGTAGGTTTCCAGACCCTATTGAGCTCGGTATTCGGGGTATGTTTGTTTTATTGTTGCTCAAATTAGTTTATGGTTGCATTAACAAGTTCCACGGAGTTTCGTCCGCAGCTGCGCATTCCTTCGGCGCATAAATTATATCTAAATATTTGAACCGACTCAGGTGGTAGTGCTAGATCATCGTTCACTCCTCTCCGGGTCTGGCAATTAATGTTTAAGCGCAAATAAACACAAACAATCTTGTTGGCAAGATTTTTTACTCTTTTGTGCTGCACTAGGCATGATCGGTACACTGGCTGCAATCCGTTCGGAAGAAATCCAGCTCAACACGCTCAATCCCACATGCGCACGGCAAACGAGCCATGGCGATCGGCTCTGGCCGGTCTGTTTGTTTGAATTTTCAAACAAACTAGGCTTTGTTCAGTGAAGCATTTTCTATGCCAATGTGCTACGGGGTTAGGAAAACACCGGCTAGGCGACTTCGGTGGATTCATACTTTCAAAACAACACTAAATAACAGGCACCACTGCCTTTTTGGTAAAAGAATTCAGCCTAACAATACCATTCAGGAATTGTTTTGAATAGGTGTTAGACAACATATAGTGATTAGTAGCATCACTCATTGTTAGAAATGCACTTCATGGTAACCATTATTCATTTCTTAAACCAACTGATTTATTTGAAAAGAAGCTTAGCAAACATTATAACTAATATTTGAAGTGAATAGTCTTTAGTTGTAGTTCCTACATACCTTACTTGACCAGGGAGGATTCTGAGGGTCAGTAGAATCTTAGTACTAGACATGCTATGATTCTGTGCGCTGCAAATCGGCTGCGAAGTCTGTTGAATCAGGAAGGCCAAATTCCACAAAAGGATAGTAAGACTTTGCTTTTTTACTTCTTTTTAATACGATATTATACCGTAGGTATTCTACGTAGAAAACGTATAGAAAACTCAAAGAGGTTTTCTACATGCCATCCCTGCTACCACGTGTTTTCTTTTTCAAAATCGGCTACAATTCCAAATGCTAAATATCTAAAAATCATATGCAAACTAAGCTCGCAGCAATACCAACAATTCAATTAGTAACTTGTCCGTTCCAATTGGCGATTGATTGCGAAATACCTTCGCTATCACCGCCGACAGATCTTTACTCACATTCTCTGCGTACTTACCTTCATACTCGTTTGATCAGATCCAAGCTACGGTTGCGTTACACCCGGCAAAGTTTAAACCGAGAAGCCAAACTCCGGCAAACTGTAGGCCACGTGCAAAAGATATATTCAACCTTGTTGCTTCCTGAAATGTTAAATAAAAAAAAGTAAATTAGAAAACACTGGCAAACCTGTGTTAGCACAAAATTTAGCACTGATTGGTTGGTAGGAATTCGACCTGATATATATATTTGCTAAGATTCTTAAGATCTTATGGTAGCGGTGAGTGGTAGATCTTTGAGCCACACATACAAACGGCTGTAAAGTTGCAACTAGATACGTTGGCTCTACAGCATTTTCAATTGTAACAGAGCTGACAGATGTGAAAAACCTATTGCTGACTTTGAACGATTTATGGATCAGTTCATTGAACAAACCCGATGCATATCAATGTAAGTGAAGTTATTATGTAATATATCTCATTGCAAACTAATTCCAATCCAAGCCCTAAGAAGAAACTAGTTTCTGTTTCATTTACTGAAAAGGTTGTTGATGATATAAGGTTTCATATACAACCGCTTACTGTTGGAGATAGCTTCAGGTTAGTAAGCCGTTGAGCGATGTGCTTCGGCAGTTGCTTTGTTTTGAAGATTGTAGGGCATTGCACGCTAGTTCTCTTTCGTTTCCCGGCAGATAGACGTATAAAGGTAAATTAATCCTAATACACACTACAATAAATTCTTGATCATAAATGCAAGCAAAAGATTACGATTTAATTTGCACTAATTTTTTGCGATTCACGGTTCACTGCCAGGCTGAATGCGGACTTCGATGCGATGCCTTGTTAAAGTTCAATTTACGTGATCGGCCATGTTTTCATTTATTTGTCAAATATTCTCATTATGCCATGCAATTTCCGCACCAATGATGTTGCTCTCAGTAATGGACACACATCGATTCATTGTGTTTGACATTTCGCTATTGTTTAGAAATGAGACACATTTTTCCAAGAAAGATTCACAAAAGTCGAAAATCGTTTGCGGTCGAAGCAAAAGAAACAAAGACAATACAGTGCAGTGAACAATAGAGTGTACGGAATGGTCAAATACGATTTAACAAAGCCTGAAACTTGGCCAACAAGGCCAAATTCAATTTGTATAGATTTCAAGCGTTGCAAAGTTAGACCAGCAGCAAATGAAATTGAAATCTTACTTAAAGAACGAATGCATCTAGACGCTAATAATGTAACTGAGATTCAATTCAACAAGGCGTCTAACTGTGTGTACATTATGTTTAAACGTGAAAGCGATACAATTGCATTCACTTCGGTTAACAACGAGTTGCACAGCGTTGAGTGTGACAACATTAAATACAAAATTCCTGTGCACATGGTGGACAATGCCATACAAGTACGCGTGCATGACCTTCCCCCGCAGTCCAGCGATGAGTATGTTCGGGAAAGTATGTCGCAGTACGGTGAAGTTCTTTCCATCGAAAGGGAAGTATGGCGGAATTTTTTTCCGGGTATCCGGAATGGCGTGCGAGTGGTACGTATGCAACTACGTAAAGCAATTCCATCTTACATCATTTGTAATCAAGACAGGAAACATCCGTGTAAAACGCTGATTACGTATGAAAATCAACTGGTAACATGTCAGTTTTGCGAACAACCTGCACACTACGGTAAACCTTGCACTGAAACTGCGAAAAGAACATCTTCAACAAAAGACAAGGTCAACCGTTCAACAACGAAAACTAGTGAGCGTAGTACTCCTGTTTCACCATCAAACCAAGCAACAACTGAACCAATGTACAACAAGGCGCTCCTACAGCAACTAGCAACGAGCTCAAGACTGCGAACAACAAGGAAAACGTAAAGAAAACGAAAATCAACAACAAAACCACCGATGCGGCAATGGAGGACGAGACGAGCTACGAACAAAGTGCCCCTCAACCCTCGCAGGAGGGAAATGGAAGCTTTTCTCCTCCTAGAAAAAGAGTGACAACGAGATCCACTTCGAAAAATTGTTTATTTAAAAAATCGGCTAATTCGGCCACGTAAAGCTTGTACGCAAATAGGCCTGAAAAAAAACATCTTTTAAATAAAAAAAAATACTATTCTATATAATACTGTGGTATTCTTCAAAATAATTTTCTTCGATTCTTAAAAGAATAACCGAAATCGGTTTGTTTGACCGTCTACTGATAAAAACTATCAATTGGAAAAAAAGGTAGATTTGAAAAACTTTTTACGGTTTTTCGCTCTTTTCAGTGATGGCATAAAATTTTTAACACACTTTACCTCATAATTCCGGTTAGTGAAAATCGGTTCAGCCATCTCCGAGAAAAGTTAATGCAAAAAACGTAACATACGCACACACACACACACACACACACACAGACGTTTTGGGTACTCGACGAACTGAGTCGAATGGTATATGACACTCGACCCTCCGGTCCTCGGTTCAAAAGTCGGTTTTCACAGTGATTGCATAACCTTTCTATATGAGAAAGGCAAAACAATCACAAAGCATAGCAACTGAATAAAAAATATTTGCCATTCCATGCCATTTATCTTGAATACCATACGCAGAAGTAACAGCAGCGCAGACTACTGCTATGTCAATTCAAACGCGCCATTCAAACACTGCGCCTACTGTGTGTTCGTGACTTGCTGACAATGTTGCGCTCCTGTTACTTCTATGACTCAAATTCATGCTAAATAGTGTTTTATTCGGTTTAATCTAAATAGTACAGTGTAATCAGCCAGCTGGAATTAAAACAGTTCGTTGCTATAATCGATATTTGGAATGTGGCAAAAATATGTTTGTTAATATTAACCACCCTACATGCATAAACATTATTGCAGTAATTATTTCTCTGTTGCGAACTTATTCAGTAGAGATTTTTTTATTGATGAAAATATTAGAATTAAATCTTGCACGAATCACTTCGGTGTCGAACTGAAGCTTAGTGGAAAGTTAGCATAGAAGTATCATTGGAGACACTTCTCTCTTTCGATTATCTCTTTAGCGATATTTCTTCGGGTGACAATTCGTCAAGTTTCGTTAACGCAAAAAATCACTTACGAACTTCGAGGTTCAGAGTTTTGTGGATGATTGCTTCATGAATGAAAATATCGGAAGTGATTTTTTCAGTCACTGAGTTTTTTTATGTGGAACACATTTTTGTTTTCTATATAGAATTGCAAATTAGAAACTCAAGAAAAATACACGTAGAAATGTGGTCAGGTTTTGAACAATTACGGATCAGTCAATTTTGTATCAATTATCAATATTATGTCACCATTTGATTGGAAATATTTCTACGTATTGATTTGAATGTTCATAGCCATGTATTTTTAATTGAATATCTTTGAAATGTTGATTAATAGCTAGCCGTGTCCTATTTGTCTGCAAAAAATCTCCACCATACCGGATTTCCCTGCCATAGTCGACGGTTTTGAAGGAGTAAGCGACATATCAAAGGGAAGCATCGCAAAAAGACAAAAAGTGCCATGAAGCTTCAATTGGTCATGCAAGCTCGGATGAAATTCCATGTTATGTCGTTTCACCTGAGAAATTGACAACTACCCCAGGGTAAATTTGGAATGCATAAGATTAATTTCCAATTGTCTTAAGATGAACTCGATTGGTAATGAGAAAAAGTTTATCGCTTCAATAGAAATCGCAGAAATGTAGTAATGGTAGAGAAACGCTATAAAAATATCTGCTTACATACAAAACTTGAACACAAGCTTGGCAATGAGATGCTTATATATCGATATCCGTATCGCAAACGTGTGCAAACATATAATTGCAGACATTTGGGCTATTGATGTAATTTCGTCGGCTACAAAACAAATACAAATAAGGACAAATAGAGTCTATATTCAGGGTTCGCGTGTTCGGTTTTGGTTCCTAATAAAGATCAATCTAAGCAGACTCTCGTGCATTTGCGAATTCAAAAGTGTGACGATTGATTGAACTATTTGATTGTAGTTCATTAGAAATTTTGGTTGCCTTGTTTCACATCAATGGCTCGAACAACCCCATGGGGCTGATCCTTGTAGTTTTTAGAAAATCTCTTAAACTGATTTTTTCACGAGTGATAGTGAAATGAGCTTTTTCTGATCATGATTTTCCTAACATTGGGTTCAGAGGTCAGTTCCAAAATTCAGGTTCGGAGTTCAGATCTAGCATTTAGTTCCAGAATCTAGATCTTAAATTCCAGAATTCCGAAGTTGATATCCTGCATCAGGATATCAAATTCTGAATATAAATTAAGGTACTTAATTTAGTTCCAAAATCTAGTCAAGAACCCAGTTTCATAATGCAGAATTAGGATTCAATTCTAGAGTTACAGTTTTAATTTCTGGACCTATAATCTGGAACTAAATTCTGAAGCCATATTCTAAACCTGAAATTAAGATCAGAATTCAGGTGGACCAGAGGCCAGGTTCTGAATGCAGTTCCGAAATTCATTTTAAGGATTTTACTGCAGAATCCCATAAAAAATTCAGATCCCGAATCTAGATCCAGTATTCGGAAGTTGAATGCGATTACTGATAATCTGTTGTTGCTGCTACTGGTTGAGGCGATTGTTCGTCACGCCGTCCGCAAAACAATTTAGAGCGCGATTTAAACGTTTGAGGCTTTACACCACGCATAAAGTCTGTTTTCGCTGCTTCATGATGGAAAGTCGAAGAAACGATCGATTTTAGACCATGGTTTACCTTTTATACTCGTCCAGTTGAACATCAGCCTGACTAACTCAAAACCGTCGTCGCGGGTACGAGAAAGGCAGGCAAGCGTAATGAGTTTTCCTCATAGTTTCCAAAAAATTGAGAAAACTAAAATTTTGGGTTAACTCACACTGTTGGAAATTTAATTGTAAATTGTTGATCGTATTTCTGATAACATGGAGAAAGAATTATGTTGTTGCGTGTAGTACAACTCGAGATATTAACGATTAAGTACTACCCATTCTTTCACAGGACGAATTTTGAAAAGGCGCCCTATAGTAATGTAAGCGCATTCACGTCAAAAATCATGAAACCAATAATTTCATCTTCTCATGAAATCGTGACAATTATTCATAATTTTATGATCCAAATGATCCCAACCATGAGCAACAGCTCTTCTCCCATGACAATCCATCATGATCGTAAAACGCGTTACTTGCAGAATGTTTTTTATTCGAAACTCCATTTTGCTTACCGGTAATAGTACTTTGAATAATGGAATGATTAAATGCAGACATTGGAATAACAGCAATTCTTAAATTATGAAATTTTAAGAAATATTTGTTGAAAAATTTGATTGATTAGGCAAGCACAAAAGTAATGTTTTAAATAAATACAACTGAACGGATTTTTATATTTTTGATATTTCTGCTGTTGTTTGAATAACATTTCTATATCTATCAAAAACCTTAGAATATACTTGATTATGAATTTAGCTTAAGGCCTTTCTCGAAAGCAGTACTGCTGCGGGACATTTGCAGTGCGAGTTTCGCTTCAAGCAAGAGCGTTTGCTGCTAGTCGTTTGCTTTGGAGAAAAATACAACGCAAAGTGGACAACGATGGGGAACATTATGAAAATTCAGCTCTTCCTATGGCTCCAAATGTTATCTAAAGAACTATAACGATTACTCGATTACGATTGCAAATCAGGAGCGAATTTTCGTTTTCGGTTCAGTGCATATTTAGAATAATTTGATTAGCTTTGTGCACTTTTCGTAGTACGAAATACACACAAAAACTGTGCAAATAAAGCCAGCATTTGGCTGTTTCGCGTTCGAGAAAAATGCTCCGAACAGTGTTTAATATCGTACAGGATTCTACAATTTAGCCCTTCTGAAAGCAAGAAATGAGTCTCGTTTAGAATTTTGATAGTGTCTTTCACTGAAATATGCAAATCCAAAATGCAATAATCAAAATTATGTATGTTGCAAATTTTGTAGCCGTTAGTACCGCCCATTTGTGAAAAAGTTACAAACGAATTCACCTAAAAATAAAGCCATTAACAAAAATTGCTTTAAATTTGAATCAATCGGCACTGCGAGTAGTTTTGCTGCGGGACGTTCGCAGTGCGAGTTTCGCTTCAAACAAGAGAACAGTGAACAACGATGAGAAACATTCTACAAACTCAGCCTTTCTTAGGGCTTTGAATGTTATCTTAAAAACTACTAGAATCACTTATCCGTTGTAATATGCAAATCGGAAGTAAAAATCATCAGTTTAGTGAAAATTTACGGTCTGATAGATTCGAATTAAAAAAATTCACATTCTTTTTTCGGCTTTTTTTTAATTGTTTTGTATTTATTTGAATGCGTTTTGGTGCCTTCAGAGTGCGCAAGTGGTGTCAGATATTTTGTTGTTCATTACATCTGCATTAAAGTAGAAGAAAATTTTCATATGATATTGAAGAAAAAAGTTTTTTTGACATGTAATTAGTAATGTAATGAATGTTTTTCGAACCAGTTTTATTCGTATTCACGTCGTTCAGTTATGTCTCTGACATTATTCACCCGCTTTTTTTCAAAACAATTATGATATCCTTACTATAGTAATTGACTTCAAAGAATTCGAAGGTATTCTAATTAATCATAGGCCAATTTATTCACAGGAAAACGTTTTAATCTAACGTCGTAATACCGGCAGTCATAAAATTTGTAGATATCGCACACAATGGATGCAGTGCGAGTTACACATTGCTTTGCAGTGCCGATCGACACTCCGTTCGAATATGGATGCTAATTAACAAATTTCCTCAATGCAAGCAACATCAAAACCCGCGGCGGTGTCTGCAAACTTAGTCAGCTTTCGTTAGCAACCATCTCGGCGGTAACCCTGCCTTCAGCATCTCTTTCTTTCCGGAGGCCCATTTCGTGATAGTGCACATATTAATTCGCAAGCCGGCCCATTATGTAAACGATGTACACCATTTCACTTCCGACAAAAACAAACAACGCAACCAGCTGCACGCGTCGGTAGACTCCCAACATCGCTCCGGTGTAGAGATCACTTATGGGGTAGGTTGGAGCTAGCGAGTACACAGAAAAAATGTTGTAGGAAAAACTATGCTGAAAATAAATGCAATGCACACGCAAATATATTTGTTTTTCGATAACTTCGAAGTTACTGGTTGTGTATGGATAAGCAGTTATTGAAAGTTGTAAAATACATTCAACAAGAGGAATATTGTTCATTGGTGGTTGACATGCAGTGTAATTTTTTAGAGTGTATTTTCTGTACAGCCACTTAAGTTTATGCAGCAAAGTATAAATAAGAAGCCTAACCTCTTCAAATGACACACCCCGAGCCGAATACGGCTTAGCGATGCAGCCTCTCAAGATCACCGCAATGAGTGCACGCGTGGTCTGTCATATTAGCTGACCAATGCATTGGTCGTTGAACCAGTTTGAGCGTTCTGCAGTGGCTCTGTAGAAACCGACTAGAAGTAAGGTTGTAAATTGACCGTACAGTACGCAGTCTGTCAGACGAAAACTGCAGCTTATTGCGACACCACGTTCCGATACCGCACTCTAACTAGAGTTGATCCAGGTAAGTCAATGTATCGCCGCTAGATTGACTTCAAAGTAAAGTGGATCGAAATATGCGGCGCGGTGAATAGACAACAATATAAGTTGTTTGCATTGGAGTTATGACCACCCTAGCATTGCAATCGTACTCAAGTCAAGTAAGTTAATGAAATTTTTAAGCGATAATTTATAGATTTAACTGGCTAATGGGAAAGTAAATGTATGTGCCTTTCTGTGAGCAAACACAAGCAAATGAGACGATACTGAATGTACAACGGATTGGTTAATTGCTTGAACAACGCTCACTACGGAATATCAGTTTTAACCGTACTCAACAATCGACAATGCGAGTAATCGAAAAAAATATCTGATGCTTTCCATGCTGGTCAACTTTACCGAATCGATGTAAAGATAAAAGTGTTTTTTTACTCACTTAGAAAAAAAAAACTTTATTTTTTAACGGGACACACAAGAAGTAAAAGTTACACTAACAGCTGGTTTCGACAGAAAATCGTTTCGCCGCATTCCTCGAAAAATTTCATCTCTTTTCAATAAACTCATCACTTTCACTTACACACTTCTTTCGGGTGTAACTCTTATTGAACAATTATCGGCATATAATTCCGATTGGGCTTTTCACCGGCGATTACCCATTTCGATAATAATAGCCCTTTGCGAGCAGTCAACAGATCGATTTCCATTAAGTGGAATTTCGGAACCGTGAAAACGCTCTTTTTCCAATTCATGAAGTACATGTCTCTATTTTCGGTAGGTTTCCGCGAGTTATAACCTTTTCGTTTTCGTTTTTTTTTTGTTTATTGTGCCATGATTTTACAACCTTTTTATTGGCAATTGAACTAGCCAATTAGGGCACTCAATCTGTTAATTCGAAAAATGAACTTGAACTTGCTGGGCTCGTGAATGGTTACTATGTAGATATTGAAGTAGGCGGGACCGAAGCAAAAACGGTCACTTTTGGTGTTGCACAAAAAATAGTCAGGAAAATAGTATTTTTACTCGGAATGTTGTACACTGTTCGAACGCATTCTGTTTGAAAAACATATCCCCATTTATACGGCCGCAATCTGATTCGGAGTGCACCAGCTTCGAAACCGGAAATCTCAAATTGACGCAAGAAACAATCAGACCATGATGACCAAATATTGTGTGTAAATGAATATTTTTTTGCCTTATCAATATGTTGCTACTGTTTCGTATATTAAAAATATCATTTCATCCTTAAATTACTGATTTTGTCAAAGAAATGTGAAAAATGACGAGAGAAAAATGCGTTAAATAAACAGCAGTTCAGTTTTTGCAATGACTGAGTGGAAACACATATTGGAAAGGCAAAATCATTGAAAAACTTAACAGAAAAGATGATGATGACTGTTAAGTTTTTCATTCATTTGGCTTCTCCAATATATGTTTCCACTCAGTCATTGCAAACACTGAACTTAGTTATGGCGACTTTACGTCAAACCAACTAAAATTAATAAATCGTTAAGAAACAATTATTTTTTTAGTAAGCACCACAATTTAGATGAATATAATCAAACGTTTCATTCATAATGTGGCTCAGGGAAGCAATTCAAACCTGTGGAAGCATTCTATGCAAACTTTGTAGCTCTGAGTTATTGAGTAATTTGTCCCAGTAAATGAAGCATTTGTCCAAATCATTTGATGGTTTGGAATCCTGGGGCAGATCATTTTAAAAATGCATATTTATTTAATAGTCAAATCGCAAAAATGACAATTGATTCATTGTGACAATAAGTCAATGTGATATATGCACTGAAAAAAGTGAATTTTAAAAGGCAAACGCAACCATAAAGAAACCGTAATTCAAAGCTCACATCATTTAATTTTGTTAATATATTAAATAAATCAGAAGTGATCCAATCCATGTTCGGAATCTTCGCTCATCGTTCGTTCTACCGATGCCGAATGTTTTTAGAAACGTTTAGAAACGTACACAAATCGTCGGTAATATCGTATTTGTGATTGTCGGTTATACCCGAGATTTTGGGATTTTCGGACTATTTTGTTGGTACGTATGAGGAGAGTGTTCGGTTACCCGTTTATTTAAAGCTCATAACTTCTGATTTAGTGCACATTATGCGGACATCTATACATCAATGGAAAGCTAAAGTTCCTAGCTAACAACTGATTAAGAAACTAAGTTGATTCATTTGATTGAAACAAAAATTATTATCAATTTAGTAAAGCGATAATTTTTGGCCTTTTCAAAACAGGTGTTCGGTTACCAGCACCCCAAGAAATTTCACTAAAAATGGAAAAAAATATAAGTAAAGACTGCAGTTATTCAAAGAAAAAACAGAAATTTTTTTCTTTTTGTAAGCGTTTTGGACAAAACTCTTCATTGTCTGATGGTGACTTCACCTTGGCTCTATTGGTCGATGATTTGGATGGTGGCGCCTTTGGTGTTGATTTGGCCGGTCTTCTACATTTTTTTTTAACGGAGCATCTGCTGTATGAGCAGCTAGATGTTTGGCCAAAACTTCGGTTTGCTTTGTCTCGACAGCAGCCTGCATATCACTGACAATTTTTCACGATTTGATTGGTTGCGAAAATTTTGATAGCATCCGATATTAAATCACGAAATAGATAAATTTTACCATAAATATTCAATTCACTCACCTTTTCGATTGATGCTATTTAATTTATGATACTATAAAAAAAGTCAGAAAAAAACATTTGTATTGTTTTTCACGCAATTAAAATTTATCTGTTTGCTTTGGTATTCGGCCTAAAAAGAACGTGCTACACACACATGACATTTGTCGGAATGACGCTATCTGCTTTCTGTCAAAAGTTGCGGTGGGGTGCCGGTAACCGAACACCTTCCCCTACTTGAAAATTGTGTTGAGCTTTATAAAATCTGCAAATTTTTGTGAAAAACAACAATAAATTTATGACTCAGATCTAGTCTAATGGTTATTTTCGCCCCATCAAAAAAGTGGCTATTTTTGCTCCACAGCTTCATTTTTATTTTACTAACACAGCTCGAAATTTTTTTGTGATTTTACATCTTATAAGATTTGTATTCAAGAGCATGTAAAATTGTGTGATTTGAAAATTACATGGCTTGAAATCGAATGAAATAAAACAACAAAAGATCGATAACAACAACGAGACTTAAACCGATAAACATTAGATCTCCAAGCACACCAATTAATCGACTAAGCCACAGAAGCACATATTTGCTTAATGAATAAATCCAATCAGCGCATGTGCATACAGCGGCACTTGGTAGTCGAGCGCAAATTACACTCGGAACCTGTAAAATTCTGCACGAATACAATATTGCATCATTTGACAAGTTGAGTAGTTATGAATTTTGTCGTTTGGAGAACTATGTCAACTGTAAAATTCTTTTTTTTCTGTGAAGTCATTGCTGAACTACAAAAATAGTATCAACCAGCTCAATGAGGCATTTTATACAGCATTGTAAAGATCGGCGCGATTAACTTTTACCGGGAAGCCTTGCTATAGAATTGTCATTGAAACCAAAATTTCAACATACTTAATTCAAATTGACTCGGATTTCCTTTTGGTGGTAATAAAGTATCAATTTTGATAGACATTATAACCTTTAAAATTTTAGGATAGTTCTAGGTTACTGACGAAAAGAACAACTTAATTTACTATTTATGATATCATAGGTTTATAACGAGTTCGACTAAACCGATTGGTTTATCAATCGTCATGATATCGATATGAACAGAAAGACTCTTCAATTGTTGCCAGTTCGTCCAAGGAGATTTAAAACGGTAATTACTGTCTAAATCAAAATGCAAGGAATTTGACAGTCATTTTGGGTTTGTTCTATCTGGTTTTCCATTCAAGGAGTTGTATACCAACCGGCGCGAGCAAAGAGGCCAAAACCTTTAAATAAACTAGAACAGATGTTCCCAGCTTCTCCAGTCTATTATTCTTTCTATATCAATCCATGAAGCTGAAAATAAAATATTATTTCAAGAAGCAAACATTACTCACTGGGAAAAACTTATCGAAAACGGAGTGATTACTTTGGGCTTGATACAGTGACCAATAAGCATTTTCGGCGCATAATGGTCCAAAAAATCGATTTCACGTACTTATAAGGATCGCATGAAACGCTATGACGCTCATTTCACCCCAAGTTCCCTTTTTGCGTTGGATTACATTTTAGTTTGACTATACAACATAAAACCGAGCAGAAAACTCAAAACAGCGTTTTTGATGTAATAAACTTTGATGAATCAATCCCATAGAGTTTCAATGATCGTACAAAGCTCGTTGAGCCCTTTTACCCCAATTATCCTACAGTAATAATATTCGGTTGGACTGCAATATATAATATTGTGGCAAATCAAATACGACCTATCAATATGAATTTATATTACGGGATGAAATCCAGCAACCCAAGTATGTACAGTAGAGATGAAAGCACTAAACCGTATGACCCGTTTTACCCCGATTCTTTTCATTATTCACATTTTCAATTGAATATTCTACCGTATTATGAAACGAGGCTTCTTGCAGTTGACTAAAATCGGTTTATATTACATAAACAACACATTAAAACGTAGATAAAAATCCGTCTTTACAATCGTGTTCCATATACCATTCGACTCAGTTCGTCGAAATCACAAAATTTCTGTGTATACGTGACATGCCAATCAATTTTCTCAGAGATGGCTAAACCGATTTTCACTAACTCATATTCAAATGAGTTAATGGCGGCCCTTACACGAGACTAAGTAATGATATTCCAATTTTGTATGGAGAAATCATCACCCTTACACGATCATTAAAAATGACATTACTTTTTAGTAATTACACTTTTAATGATCATGTAAGGGCCGCTAATGAATTTTATCCTCGATCCGACGCACAATGGTCCAAAACTGGAAAAAGACGGTCAAAAGTCTGTACTGACTTTCTCTGATTTTTAAGAGCTAACGTGTCTTCGAAGAAGTTTTACAAGATTATATTACGCTCCTTTTGAAAGTGGCACCTTAATTTTTGTTAAGGGGGTAGTACCAATTTCGAATACAAAATAATTTTTTTTTCACAAAAAAAATTTGTTTTCTATCTCATTTTAAAGAAAAAAACATTTGAAATATTTTTGCTGAAGATAGAAATAATGTAAAAAAATTATTTTTTGAGATATATTCACTTTATTTTAAAAACAGTTTTTTTTTGGATTTATCTACGTAGAACCTACCTCTATTACCTAAGGATCTACTGCAAAGTACGCGTAAACACGCATAAACATGCTCATGCTTGCACGCGTAACTTAAGCAAATTGTTGTGATTTTTATTTTGTTTACTTTTTGACAATTAACAATATTAGAAAAAATCTAAATGGAACTCGATGCAATCTTTTAGGCCTTTTCAAAGTGAGATTCAAATATTGAAAACCCGAAAAATTATGAAAAGTTCAACACATATTAAAAAAATGGAAAAATGTTTTCCAATCAAAATATGAAAAAGTATTGCAAAAGTACAAACCTTTACGGAGAGATTTCATTTTTAAACGTGTAAATAAATTGAGTTATCGCGAAGCAACACGTTTTTCAAGATGATATATTGATCGTGAGACGCTCACTTAGAGCTGTGCGAAGCAGCTCATAACGGTGATCGATTTCAGAATCTGTGTAAATCTGTGACTCTTTTTAGAAATCTGTGAAAATTTGTGCCATTTTTTAAATCTGTGCAAAAGGTTGAAAATCTGTGAAACACAGATTAATCTTTGATCCTGGCATCCATGTATACCAGTGCGGTGCGGTTTTTTAAAAAGAGCTGTGAGATATCAGCTCACTTTAAAGATTCGATTCACTGGAATAGCTCAGGAGCGAATTGACCATCTCTACGCTCACTGCAAAAGTGAGTTACAGAAATAGCAGTCGCGTGACGCCCTCCCTTTCTTAACCATTCATGGTTTCAGCATGGCCATAGTGAAAATTAATCACACGAATAGTACTCAGGATATTCTCATTGGAAAATGAATTGGATTAGGAATATATTTTCCTATAAGCATTGTAAAAGTTTGTTGCATTAAGTTGCATATTTCGCTTCGGTACAAGGTTTCTTAGGTAAAAATAGGTAAAACGATGTATAACTTTTTCAGAAAGGAGTGAACCTATGCATTACCTTCTACAAAATTATGGGATTTTATATTTTCTACAACTATTCCAAACAAAGTAAAAACTAAAAAATAACTTGAAACAAGTTATGATTAGAAAACTAGTTTTAAGAGGGTTGTCATAATTCAATAACTAAAACTAACTTTGAAAAGGCCTTAAAAAAAAAAGTTCCATCGAGTTCCACTTAGATATTTTTTTATAGTGTTGGGCATATCTTTTCCTATAAATTTTGTAAAAATCAACTGCATAAAGTTGCATATTTCGCTTTGGTGTGAGGTTTTATCATAGGTTAAAAAATGGTAAAATGTTGTATAACTTTGCCAGGAAACAACAAACTTATGCACTATCTTCAACAAAAATATGGGATTTTTTATTATCTTCCATTATTCCAAACAAAGTATGCATAAAAAAATAACTCGAAACAAGTTATGAATAAAAAACTGATTTTAAGGGGGTTGCCATAAAAACGCTTTGTATATCCGAAACGGTGTGACCTAGACTTTTGGTATATTTGACAAAGTAAATTATTTTCAATAGTTCTAAAACTTTGCAGAAGAAAAAAACTTTCTATCTCTACAGAAAAAAAAGTTATGCTTATATTTTTTGTCAAAGTAGGCCATGAACAATTAGGGATGGAATCAAATTACGCGGTATATATTTGTAAATAATTTCTTAAAAGTAACTATATGCATTAAAAGAGCGGTTTAGCAGCTACTGATTTATGTCCACGTTTTTATTGATTCGAACCACTGTGCGACGTCCGGTTCCGGAATTACAAGGTAATCTGTGCAAATTTATGAAAAAAATACTCATTTGATTTTCACGGAAATTTCTTAACAAATTTTCACATATTAAGATGCAAATAATAGGTCTTGAAGTTCTTGATAAAGTATTCGAAAAGTTTATCCGGATCCGACATCCGTTTTCGGTGTTACTGCGCGATAAGTGAAAAATGTTCAATTTCATGAGTATTTTTTCACAAGTGATGGTGAAACGACTTTATAAAACCAACTGGTAAATTAATTTAGTTGGAAGATCTTGTTAGTTGGAAGATCTTGTTAGTTGGTAGATATATAAACCTATTTTGAGACAACTAGTCCCCGGTTTTCGGTTCTGAAAGCACCGATAATATTGAAGAGAAACTCCAAAACCGGAACTCACTTCGATTGATTAGCAACGGTTAAAACGATTTTCACAAATCTTGATTCAAACTAAAGCTCTGGTTGTATTAAATGATAGTGTGCAATTTCATCTAGATTCGACTTCCGCTTCCGAAATTATGGGGCGATGAGAGCCAAAACTTTCAAATCGTTATGCAAAATGGCGATGCAAAACTGGTACGCATCGGTACGATCTGGTACTGAAGAAGAATCACCACCGCCTTTGTTCAATTTCGTATAGCATTTTCAACTTTTACAAAACACAACCTAATTCATCGGCTCTGATTACAAGTGGTTATATTGATAATAATAACAAAAATAAAAATACAGTTACAAGGCATGTTTCATTTTGCTACTTGAAAAGTATTACTACCCATTTAACGTGAATTCCTTATACAGCGCAGTAACAGGAGCACAGGTTTTCGTTTGGTTTCATGACTCCATCGAAAGAGTGCGCGAGAAGTGAATCAACCAGCATTAATTCAAACAAAGTCTTTGTCTACATAATCAATAGATATATGGAATGGAATAGATTTTTCACTAAACTTGCTATTTTGAAAAAGTTTTGTTTACTTTGAGACAGACTGTGTATTAAACCCACTCCTTTCACGTTAAAATTTGAATGCTTACTCTTCACCATGGATCACTCTCTCGTCTGATGATAGTTCTTTTTCGACTGGAATGTCAACACTCGCCGCTCCGTCAACCGACGAATGAAAGTTTCCAATTAACCAAAGCGCCGACGGACTACGCGTAAATTCCGATAGGTCTCGCGTATAAAGCGTACACCGGGATCCACATGGGTGACAGACAAACTTCACCTTGGGCTAGCCATATGGGATAGTAATCACGATCTGCAGTATCGAGCCCCCATGCGTGCATTGCTCGCGACCATCAAAGTAAAGATGAAAGTGATTTCTTCCTCTTGACGTTAATATGTATCTTGATATTTCTGCCGGCGATATAAGATACCTGTGACCATAGGTAAGCAGATTGAAAGTTGACATCAGAGATTCGGTATCGGGTATCGACTGCTTGGATCTGGGCCAGCAACTACTGATCGTAGGTCTAGTCGAACAAGTGAGAAGATATAGATTTTCACTTTCAGTTGAAAGCTTGCACCGTTTAAAATTTAAACTCATGAAGTACTTAGTTTCATCGAAAGTAAAAAAGTGTCCATAAATAATAATATTACTAAGAAATGATAAAAGAAAGATTTTATCTGATCGTTGAAATCTACTGCTTTGTCGAATACATAACATCATTATTGAAAATGAAACTTCTTCTGGTGCATACATCATATGATACGATAACGTTAGATAAGGCACACAGACGAGCTTATAAAACTAACTTATGCATTTTCACTTTTCGCAATGCCGAAAATAAATAACTCTCATGAGACATGTTATGGAATATTGATTGTTTTTGACATTTGCACTTCAATCTTTTCGGAAAGCCGCCTCGCTTGTCATTATCAAACCCATAATAATCATCATTGTCGCTGGCTTCGCATACAAATTTTAGCAGCATGTAGCTTTGAGATATTGGCGAACAGTAACTTTCGGTTTGAAGTCAATTGGCACGTGTGTGCGGTACACTGACTGATAACATAAGAGTTATTGCCGCCGAAAGCAACATCTATCGGCCGTATCGGATGGGAGTGCTCGCGTCACGCCATAGTGAAAGAGCAGAGTACAAACATGCTGCATTTTTGGGCGGTCCACCTACCTCACCACATTCACCCACTGGCTTTGTTGTTCGTTGATCAACGAGCTACGTCGTCAGTTTGTTTGAAAGGAAGCAAGCAAACAGTTAATGATCGCTTTCTGATGAATGATTTCAGCTCCACTTTGTAACCGCCTGCGTGGAGTCACATCACAACAAGCCCACCATCGCCCGATTGACCAGATGTTTTGACTACCAACGTGATTCAATGAAAACAGTCGTTCGATTTCGATTCGGGTTGAGTGGCAATATTTGGCCCCCATCACGTGGGTAACCATTAGAAAATTTAGAATTAGAAATCGAGTTACACAAAGTTCTCTCCAACAATTGACCAAAAGACAACATAGAAATCAAATATGTCCATACACAGTCAAAAAAAATATCTTATGATTTTGCATTCACACAAATTTTCATTTAAAAACACAAAAATGTTGTAGTTTGTAAATTACATGGCTTCAAATGCAAAGAAATAAAAACAAATTAGAACCAACTACTCATATAACTTTCATACCGTGTACAAGACAGTCGGCAACACAAACCACATACGGCCAGTATGATAAAAACAAAAAAGTATGAAATGAGCCAAAGTTTGTTGAAATCGGTTCACCCATCTCTGAGAAAAACAGGTGTTAAAAAACAACGCGTTTTTTTGGTTATGTCACTCGTACCATCATATCTCCGGAACCTGAAATCAAAGCTATTTGATCTTCGAATTTAATCAATGACCAAATGGTTCTCCGAACAAGTCAAGCGGTAAAAACAAAGCGTTTTGTCGGTTACGTCACTTATATCATCATATCTCCGGAGCCAACAATCACAGCCTTTTTCTCTTCGAACATGATCAATGGCGTAATAGTAGCTTTAAAACGTGCCTAAACTTGTTTAAATCAGTTCTGTCATCTCGGCGTCATAATTAAGCGGTAAAAAACAACGCATTTTGTCGGTCACTAACACCATAATATCTCCAGAACCAAACGTCATCTAATCTTCGAACTTGATCAATGCTCCAAAAGTAGATTCAAAACGAGTCTAAGTTTGTTAAGGGGTTACACCACTGTAGAAAATAAAGAGAAGGACTTTTCTGGGGAATTATTTTGGGATCCAAAAAATGGAGTAATCCGAATTTTGTATAAAGCACTTTTTAATATGTGTATTTAAGTCCAAGAAAAATAATTATGTTAAAAATTGTTGAGATAATTATCGAGAATATTCTGTCAAATTTTTGAATCGATTGGTCAAGATTTACTTGATTTATGTTTCCGGCCGTCAAAAATGCAACACTTTCGCGGAAATGCTTTATACAAAATTCGGACTACTCCATTTTTTGGATCCCAAAATAGTTCCCCAAAAAAGTCCTTCTCTTTTTTCTTCTACAGTGGTGTAACCCCTTAATTTCTGAGAAAATTGAGCGGTAAAGAAATTGTTGACACATGCACACTCAGACATTTTCCGATCTCGTCGAGCTGAGTCGAAATGTATATAACACTATGGGTCTCCGAAGCTCCGTTCGAAAGTCGGGTTTTCCTGTTATTATCTTACCTTTCTATAGAGAAACAATACAGTATGTGAACAATAACAAGATTTAAAATTGAGAGAACAAAACGAACAAAAGACAGCAAATGTACCTTGAATGAAATCAAGTGCATTTGCTGCAGCTCAATGAGACGAATTGCGTAATCCACATTAAGTTCTAAAAGAGTAAAAAGCAATTGAAATTGCTAAAGACAACAACAATATGCACTACGTGGAGCATGAAACCAACATCAAGAAACATCATTACATGATCTTCCTTCAACCACTACCACAAAGAACCATGTGTGTAATACAGAGAGATTCCATCGAAAACAGAAAAGTGGGAGATTTTTTTCTTCTGTATCCTCAGTGGCGTACGTTTTTGACGCATGTGCTTAAAGAAAGCTATACCTTCTTATGTGACTTTTGTTCAGGATACAATAATACGATGTAAATTACTTGTCACCTACGACCATCAGCTGGCTACATGTCAACATTGTCTGAAAATAAATTAATTATATAAAATATTTACTCACAATTCCAACATTAATGTAACGAAATAGTAACATACACGGATACTAGTATTTCGGTAAGCTTTCTGCAAATTTCGTTATTGTATCATACTGTGGTATTAAATGGTTTTTCTGCAGTAACGATTTAATTCATTCCATCAACCGCTAAAAAAAAAACATCCTGTTTTAATTACTCTAGTGGTTTGATGAAGCATTTCCCATATTACTCGTACTCTCATAGATATAACTGTAATATTCTTCCAAAAACTGTTCATTGAATAGAAACTGGAAAGTTTGTTCGGGCGTAAACTAGCATGGCTTACAAATCGAAATAGTTTTGAAACAAAATTACAGGATTTTTTCCGCTTTGTGCAGCGTCACTCTATCAGGAATCAGAACAAATTGGCTCAAATGGCACGTTCCTCTTGATATTTGGAGATTTGTGCCTTGCCATCTCCAAAGGATGGTCCTAGTGGCGATGACGGGAGCATTCACGACAACTCCTACTGCTGCTCTACTGTGCATTAAACCACTACATGTGTTCCTAAAACAAGAAGCATTATCTTGTGCATACCGTCTTAGGGTTACAGGGCTTTGGAACAGTAACCCATTAGATTATGCTACCAGCCACACTCGCTTGTGGTCTCAAATGGTTACGTGGGATGTGTATTTACTCGCTCCTAGTGACTCCGTCCGTATAACAAACTATGTGTTCATCGAGTTGTCGTTCCAAACAACCAGACAACAATTACTCACGAAGAGGATCAGGAATCAGAACAAATTGGCTCAAATGGCACGTTCCCCTTGATATTTGGAGATTTGTGCCTTGCCATCAATTTGTTTTTTGCATCATTTTCCCGATATATAAGAGGGAAGGATTGAAAGGAAATGGTAAGGGTTGGACTAGGAGGATGGGAAAAATTGACGACACAAAAACACATAAAAGCAGAAGTAAATTTTGCGCCCCTAAGGGATGCTGAACAATCTGCTGAGGATCACATTTAGTGGAAGCAGAAGGAAATTCTGAACCTCTACGAGGTCCCGAACAGTCTGCTGTTAATAAAACCTCCAACCCCCGAGAGGATTTAGAGATCTTACAAAAGCGACACCATTCTGCACTCCCGGAAGAATGCAGAACGACTCGCAGTATGTACGAGCAGAAGTAAATGCGGTACCCCCCAGAGGATGCCAAACAATCTGCCAAACCCTATTTAAGGTGAATACAGAAGGGATTCATTCACTCCAGGAAGAACGATGAACCCTTCTGACTATAGCTCCTTACCACATTGGGTGAGAAACGAGAGAATATCCTTCAATTTTAGCTCCGCATACACAGACTCAACCATGTATGGAGAACCAAAAACCCGGATACGTAGCTGCGTCAATGCGGGACAGTTACATATCAGATGATATGAAGTACCATAATCGCATTCACACAAATCACACGAATAATACTCAGCACGTTGAATAGTAGTCATGTGATAATTGAGTTTGCAATGCCCAGTCAGAGCTCTGACCAAAAAACTGCAATGATGCTTGGAAAAATGCAGTGGACACTTTGACATTTTCAGATTTAAATCTGGTAAAAATGCTTTTGTCCGAGAGCAAGTTTGCAAGCTGCGCCAGTAGCTGGCATGTTTGGATGCGGCCCAAGAACGAATCTTGTGCTTAATCCAACTAGTTGAAAGTGGTAAAGCTGGTTCAGGACCAACGAAATCATTCGTTGCACCAGCTCTAGCCAACTCATCAGCCCATTCATTTCCAGTAATACCAGAATGGCCGGGTACCCATATGAAGTAAACAGCATTTGAAATGCTGAGGTCTTCAATTTGAGTTCGACATGCGATCACTAGATTCGACCGTGAGTCATTCGAACTGAGTGCTTTTAAGGCTGCCTGACTGTCGGAACAAAAATAAATACGTTTACCACAGATCCTCTGCTGAAGTGCCGATTGTACTCCACACAGAATTGCGTAGATTTCTGCTTGGAACACAGTACAGTATCTACCAAGTGAATGAGACTGCTCCAGCCTATTTCACGACAGTAGATACCAGCACCAGCACGACCATTCAACAGAGAACCGTCCGTAAAACAAACTATGTGTTCATCAAGTTGTCGTTCCAGACAACCAGACAATCATTCCTAACGAAGAGGATAGCTCACATTGAATGTTTTAAAAGGAAAACTGCATGTGAGAGTTAGGTCACTAGGAGCGAGTAAATACTCATCCCACGGAACCATTTGAGACCACAAGCGAGTGTGACTGGTAGCATATTCTAATGGGTTACTGTTCCAAAGCCCTGTAACCCTAAGACGGTATGCACAAGATAATGCTTCTTGTTTTAGGAACACGTGTAGTGGTATAATGCACAGTAGCGCCTCTAGAGCAGCAGTAGGAGTTGTCGTGAATGCTCCCGTCATCGCCACTAGGACCATCCTTTGGAGATGATTTAGCTTTGACTGAACTGTCGCGACTTCTCCTTTCTGCCACCATACAAGACATCCATATGCCAAAATTGGTCCAACGACAGTTGTGTAGATCCAATGAATATATCTGGGTTTGAGTCCCCATGATTTTCCAAAAGCTCGTCTGCATTGGCCGAGAGCCATGCAAGCTCTTTCAATCCTGAAATCAATGTGAGCAGACCAATTCAGTTTTGAGTCAAGAACAACCCCGACGTACTTAACTTGATCGACCACAGCAACCTCTGAACCGAAGAACTGCAACGGACGAGCTCCTGCGATTATCCCACGATGAGTGAAAAGCACCATTGATGTTTTGCAACCTGACAACACCATTGCTCAACAGATCGCAGGGCTTGTTGCATTAACTCAAAGAGAGTGTTAATGCTTATACCGATCATCAATATATGATAATCGTCGGCAAAACCATAAGTCGGAAATCCAAGGTTATTAAGTTTCCTTAACAAATCATCAGCGACTAGGTTCCATAAAAGTGGGGATAGTACACCACCTTGAGGACACCCACAGACACTCAGCTTTCTAATCTCTGCCTGCCGAAGCGATGAACAAAGAAGTCGATTGCTAAGCATTGCGTGTATCCAGTAAGGGAAAAACCCAAGATATTCCGTCCACGACTGCAATGTTTAACCTCCTGCAGCCATTCAGCCATCGGCACGGAAATACACCTTGACTTAGGAGTTCCTATTTTTGTGGCCTTTTACGACATGGAACAGGAAACCAGTGGATCAATTCTTGGTAAAAAATAATTCCGCCGGATGCCACACGGCTTACCTGTTTGGTGGACTTATACCACCGGTACAGGTGGACCGTAGCGTTATTCTTAGCCAGTTGGGAAACCGCTACCGACACTACACGGCTATCTAGGCTGCTCAGAGAGGGAAGTGAACATTGATGGTCAACTTCCATGAATGGCCGAGCAGCCGGTTAAACTGTTAAATGATGGTTTGAAATTTTGATTACACTTCAACCTGCAGTTCCGAAATACCTAAGCTTGTGAAAATCGATTGTGCCATCTCAGAAAAAACGAAATGAGCGTCTTTTTAATATTTTTTGGTCACTATTTCAGGTACTTCCGAAATCGGAAGACGGTTCGTATGGCAAGCAACTAACTTGACCTATAAATTGGAACAGTTTTTAACCTGATTTAGAAAATTTTTCCTCTGTTTTGAATCGTCGCTCAAAGCAACGGCTTGAAATTTCATACTCTCGTTACTCTGTAACTCTAGAACCGAAAGTCTTATCCGAGCAAATCTTAGGAATTTTGTACAGGACCGTAAAACCTTTCATTTGAATCTTAGTTAATTGCAAGATCAATAAGATAGTTTGAACAAGTCGGTTGAACAGTCGCGGAGAAAAGCGAGTAAGTTTCCAAAGTTTCTATTTCCGGTTCTTCCGGAACCCGAATCTGTGGGCCGATATAGCCGAAGTCGATTCGTAAAACCAACATCTAACATGACCTACAAATTGAAACAGTTTTGAGCACAGTTTTTGAAGAACTTTTTTTTTTGAATTATTTTTACTTTTCGTCTTTGACTCATCAGTGCAGAGCAGTTCAAATTGAACTGCTTAGTGCTAAACTCGGCAGTTCAATTTGAACCGCTAAGCAGACGTAAAGTTTCTGCTACTTACAGAACACTTTTTGTTTTGCTTGCCGAACGAAAATGTGTTTTCGACTATTTCTGGCCGATGCAGGTTTGGTCATTTAGGGGTTAGCCAAATTTTGTGCTAGGGCACATAACCGTTTTTATTATATTTATGTTTCGTTTTTGACATCATTTTTTTTGTATCTTACAACTCAAATACGGAGTTCCAGTTCTAAGTTTGAGAATACTGACAGGATTATTTCGTTGTAGTTCCTACAAAATACCACATTTAACTATCGTTATGATCATATGTGGACATACGCTACAGATCATATAAACAAACTACTTCGCATGAATATGAAAGTCCACTAACACAAAAGTGCCTCATAGCGGAAAATGTGTATCTTCGAAGTCAATATTGATCTTGCAATTAAGAAGTACCCGTGCTCTACCACAAATCGAATGTATTTGCTGATAAAAACACGAGCCAAACAAGTATCTCACAGCTCAAATACACCTAACAAAAGTATTGCATTATAGAGTCAACATCTGACATCAGCCGACGACGTCGGTGGTGCGTGATCAATCGAGAGTCACGGCGATCGATTTGCATAGAAGATGATGCCTTTAACCCATAAACCATCAAAATGAGCCAAGGCGATAGACCATTGATTCCCACGTTTACTAGTCATTCCAACTCCCACCATTCTTGACTCAATCTTCTCTATCATCGTGCTGATATAGTCAATTAAAGTGTACATATCAATGGTTCTAAACGTGTAGATTAACACTTAGAAAGCATTTATCTCAATTTTTTTTAGCTTTACGACTTGATGAGCTCAGAAAGGTGCTTCAATATGACTGAGCCTAGCTGATGTAACCGCCACAAGTGTTGTGTTGCTTCTTGATTGATCAAACTAAGAGAACATCGATACTAAAATTTTATTGCGGTATATAAACAGGCAAGATAAAATCCACATCCAATGATTCTTGCGGCAACTAAAATTGAGCAATGGATCTTAAAACAATAAGCTTCAGCGATCACCCCAGATTATCATTACATTACTGATCAGAATCATCGTCGAACGATCGTAACTTGGATTGGCAAACCATCCTTCAATGCACAACTCCCGGTAATGTCAAAACTCATTGATCGGCAAGGTCTGATCAATTAAGGGGTTTTAAGTTTTAGAGGTACGATTTATTCTTTTAACATTTGTTACTTACTGAATTATCCGATTATCCGTGTAATATAAAAATAATAATTTCCTATAATCGATCGAGCAACGATTTTTTCACCTACTGAATCGTTTTAAGTGCTGTTAGAGAAATTTAGAGACGGCTTTCTGGCCTTCAACAGATAATAGTTATATTACTCTGGTTTCTGTTCAAATGTCGAGTTAGTAGTTATAGAGACAATAAGCGCCCGCAAATTGGAAACTTCTATGAACTTATATCAACAAACTTCTATGAACTTATAATCAACACACATACATTCCTAGGCTATTATGCCCACTTGACCACTGTTTTTTTGTACTGATTCATTTGAGAATATATTATGTTCATGATTGTGTCTTATAATTTTAGTTGTAGTTTTTGACATTGAAGTAGATCTGTTGATAGAATAATAAAAATATTAAAATAATAATAATAATAATAATAATAATAATAATAATAATAATAATAATAATAATAATAATAATAATAATAATAATACAGTTCGGTTTCACATCTCATCCAAGTCAGTCGATAAAATAAAACCGCTTACGTTCGGGACAGAAGAAACCAAGTACAGTATTGTCTAGTGAACAATAGAACGACCTCGAAATGAGTGAACCAAACGAACAAAAGCTACCGCCTACACGAAAGAATACAATTGTTGTTGACTTCAGGCAGTGCAAAATTCGACCTTCGATACGAGAACTTGAAGGTTTGCTTAAGGAGCAAATGCATCTTGACATTAAACGTGTGTATTTACTTCAATGCAATAAGACGAATAATGTTGTTTACATCCAGTTTTATAAAGAGTTGGACGCAATTCAATTCGCAAAAGACAATAACAATGTGCACTATGTGGAGCACGAGCACATTAGGTACAACATTCCAGTATATATGGATGATAGTGCTATAGAAGTGCGTGTGCATGATCTTCACTCAAGCGTCTCCGATTCTTATATTCGCAAAACTATGTCCCAATACGGAGAAATTCTCTCTATCGAAAAAGAAAAGTGGAGAAATTTTTTCCCCGGTATTCTAAATGGCGTACGTTTATTACGCATAAACTTGAAGAAGCCTATACCTTCTTATGTGATTTTCGGTCAAGATACAAGAATTCCGTGCAAATCACTTGTTATTTATGACAATCAGATGGCCACATGTCAATATTGCCAAAAAGCTGTTCACTACGGTAAGCCATGTGATAAACTGGACAAGGAGACAACTACACCAAAGGACAACGGTGCTTCCTTCACACAAACCCCAAGCAACACCAGTACACCTGTGACAGCCGCCAACAACAATGAAGCATCTATATAGAACAAAGTACACCGGCTGCAGTTAACAACTTACCCTCCAACCAACCAGCAATTGCAACCAATATACAACAAGGTCTACAGCAACTAGCAACGAAAAAAAGACGGAAATCGACAACAATACCATCAACGCGGCAATGAATGACGAGACGAACCACGAATGAAGTGGCTCTCAATTCTCTAGGGGCTCTCCCCCTAGAAAAAGAGTGACAACGAGATCCAACTCAAAAAAAATTTTTTTTAAAACATCGGCTCAATCGGCCACGTAGAGCTTGTACGCAAATAGGCCTGAATAAAAAAAATCATTTAAATAAAAAAAAATAATAATAATAATAATAGACAAATTCCAGAAATGTTTAGCATATCATCAGACTCGACCTTCCCTGATTTGGATGAAACTTTGCACATGGCTTCAGTATGGCAAACCATAAGTTTTGAACCGATGGAGAGGTCAATCCGACTGATTTTTGAAAAGGGCGTATGTATTTTTGCATTTCACAAAAAATGCCTTTTTCAAATCGTTGTAACTCGGAAACCGTTAATTGTACAAAAATGGCGTTCAGAAAGAAGTCGTAGGGAATCGAGTGGGCAGTCCAAAAAAATATAAACTGACAAATTTTTTTTGATTGTTTTCTCAATAATTACAAAATAATCCGAAAAAGTTAAATGAAAATAATCAGGGTTTAAATTTTTGTTTGATAATTTCTATTTAAAAGCAGTTATTAAAACCTACAGATTGATGGCTATCCCATCCGTGCCTTTTGAAAAATGAAGAAGTTACAGCTAAAACAATTTACCCTGATTTTGTTTTATTTAATTTTTTTGGTTCATTTTGAAATTATTGAGAAAAAAAAATCAAATTTTTTTTCAGTGTATATTTTTTTAGAGTGCCCTGTTGATTCCCTACAACTTCTTCCTGGACGTCATTTTTGTACGATTAACGGTTTCCGAATTACAACGAGAAGAACTTGATCATTTGCATGCACCCGTAAACTGTTTTAGCTGTAACTTCTTCATCTTTCAAAAGGCGCGGATGGGGTAGCCATCAATCTGTAGGTTTTAATAACAGCTTTAAAATAAAAATTATCAAAAAAAATTTAAACCCTGATTTTTTTTATTCAACTTTCTCGAATTATATTGTAATTATTGAGAAAAAAATCAAAAATTTTGTTCAGTGTATATTTTTTTAAGAGTTCCCAATCGATTTCCTACAACTTCTTACCGAACACCATTTTTGTACAATTAACGGTTTCCGAGTTACAACGATTTGAAAAAGGCAATTTTTATGAAATGCTATATGCAAAGTTTCATCCAAATCGGAGAAGGTCGATTCGGATTTTGTCACTTTTTCGTCTACTCATTCCTGGAATTGCTCCATACATACATACATGTACTCCGCAAGCAAACATCGTAACACTGAGTTACTATTTCTTTTCTAATAGATTTTTTCTACTTCTATCTGTACTACTGATCGATAGTTAGTTCTAAGTTGAGACGGTGGCTCTTGTACTCTTTTCCACTTACACTTCACTTACACTCAACTCTCATATCACTTTTCCCATCAGGTTCCATACGAAAAGCGATGCAAGCTTCCAGAATAAACTGGATGAACATCGTTTGACAGCTATCAGTGGTTTGCTCGCACGTTCGCTGTATTTTTTTTATTCAATAGTATAATATCCATTTAGCACGTTCACTTTATATCATTCCATTCTGTTCCATAATATTCCATATTTCAATACACAGTATTCCAAGGTACTCAAACTACCAATAGACGTCAAAGATGAACTTGATTCATCGCCTGTTCATCTGTTCTGTCATTGTGTAAAACCTAATTGGGAAACGTCTCACACTAGAAATAAGGGCCGGTAGTATAAAAATAAAACATAAAAAAGATCTCAGTTAAGCCCTACCGGCCTCTCCAACCCCAGATGTTAGAGTGTAATTCAATCAACAACCACAAAACCCTGGTTCCAGTTTTTTCGTTGGTCCACTAATTTCTTTCCGCACTAAGAGTTTTGATGTAGAATATGAGCACTCGACAAACTGTTTCTTTCGGCACCTTCTACACTTCAGCCAACTTGGTACCGGACCATTCCAAGATTTTCAGGTGTTTGTGAACAGTATTTTATCTTCCATTTCATTTAACGTGATTTTCAGCTCTATTTAACGTGATTTCTGAACGCGATCGACTGATCTCACTTTGCAACTGTTTAGAAGTGTGAACTGCTGTCAAAGATTTTCGATTCCCAATACTACCCACATTTTCAGATCCGAATGAATTCCGAATCAATTCGGACTCGGCGAGAAATTTTCATGCGAATTAAAAGTGGAAATCATAATGAATTCCGAATAAATTCCTACTCCAGTGCAAAAACCCATTCCGAATGAATTTCGCCTCTAACCGGTTGATTCGGAAATCTGTCGAAATTTAGAAGAAGAGAAGATGCGGACGGAATTGTCAATCCGTTTTCTTCTTATTCTTTTCCCGATTTTGCACGTTTTCGTGCTGATTTTCAGTTTATTTTTTAATAAAAACATTATATAACTGAATAAATAAATTAAAATCTTCAAGTTTTGCGGATATACAGAACTAGTAAATAACCAGTTCTTCTTAGAATTCCAGCATAAACTATTGAAGTTCGCTGGAAATTAACAAAAAGGCCTACCTTTGTCAGCATCATTCATTCCTCTAGCTGGAGTGTAGTAAAATGGCGTAAGTCGCCTAACTTTTACACTGAAAAATAAAATGAGCGAATACTCAATGGCACTTATAATGTCACTGTGAATTGGATTGATCGAGCATCCAACTCAGGCGAAAATTCTTGCACTGAATCAATCGGGCACTGAACAATCATGCAGTCGAGTAAGAATTCATTGCTCATTCCGTCATTTCGATAATGTGGGTAGCAGTTTATCAGCAGCGCGTGAGGGGCGTTCCGATTTACTTTTAGTCATCCCTTAGCAATCAATCATCGCTTAAAGTTACCAATGCTATTTCAAATTCATTGATAATTCAAAAACAAAAAAAAATAAAGGGTTGTATGCCAGACACGACCGAGAATCATTATCTTAAAAATGAAACAATTTTAAGGTTCCCATAATTAATACAAAAATAAAGATGATGCGTCCAATCTCAAAATATGTATCTGGACAAATGAAAACATTTTATATTATTAAAATAATTGGGGACGGGTATAGCGTGATGGGTAAGTCGATGCCTTTCACGCAGCCCACCTGGGTTCGTTTCCCAACCTCGCACATAGGATCAGAAAGAGGCAAATGACCTTGAGGTTAAGACCGCTATAATTGAAATAAAATGAAATAAAAATATTTTTCGAGAAACAGAACGTACTAACTTCTTAATTTTATAAACAGTAAATCGATTCAAGAGAAGATTTCACGCGTTTTTTTTTTAACGGCCAATAAGCCATCTGTCAACTTTCGAAAGAAATTGCAGGCGAGCTATGAAAAATAGAGTATTAAATTAAACACCAGACGAAAGAGAAAACTTTTCTGTGCCGTTTACTATTATGACTTACTTTCAGCAAGTGCCGAGTCATTCGAAATTACTCTTCAAAGTGAATGCTGATGGATGGCTTATTGGCCGTTATAAAAAAACGCGTGATTTTATATATTTTGATTGAATCCATTTGCGAGCAAATCCTTTGTTCGTATGTAAATGAAGATTCCAGTATGCATACGACCACGTCGACAAATCAATTCATTTTTAGGCGAAGTTATGCTTTCGAGTCAAATTAAACGAGGCAAATCCATCAACAAATCACCAAGATATATCCGATCTTCATATTAGGTCCGGAAAATCTATCGCCGATATTTCTAAACTCATCTGCTATTTACCGGAGAATCGAAATCAACAGCTAAACAAGGTGTGCAGCAGACAGAAAATCGCATCAAGATACCACACACGTACAAAAGTGACTATCCATCGAGCGAACGGATTCAGTTTCAATTGCAAACTTTCAGTTTTGTCATCCACTCTCCAGTGCTGTAAAATTTTATTCAATTCAATTGAAATCGAATATGTGAACACACTGACTCTACTGCAGTAAACTTCACATTCTAACACACAACCTTCGCAGTCGCACCGAATGAACATCATCCTGTCCTTCATTCGTTTCTCTTTCTGCCGAAGCTCAGTTTAACCACCGTCAGTTTATCTCTTGAAGTAACAAAATATCACTTACAATTGAATGATAGAGCGGCCGTCAAGTGAGGTTCAAGTAAACATTCGAATTGGTTCAAGATAATGGATGGAAGGTAAACCAAGGTCATGATAACTGAAATATCAATTACAAAATAAACATACATTAATTGTTCCCTCTTTCAGTTTTCACTTTTTATATTTCAAAACACATCTCAATACATTTCAAACCGAGAACTACTTATCATTATGGTCGGAGAGAGTTTTATCGATGTTTATGCCTATTCATTCGCGCTTGCTCACTACCCACGGTGAAGACAAGAAAGACAATGAAACAGGTGGGCTACTTGGCACTACAAACTGAGCAAGCAAAACTTCACGTGGCTAGGTACGGTTCCCGAGTAGCAAACATTGTTCTACCATTGTATTTCTTCACTCTTCTCGCAACGATTGTGCGATTGAAATAGCGCAGTTTGCTTGTATGATCTGCAACAAGTTTCTTGTAATATTTGTTAACTAAAAAAGAAAATGAAACCGCTCAAATGAACTTATTGTAGAATCAGTTAAATAAACCGATGTGGAACTTAATCTTTTTAGGTTTATGATTTGGTTTCACAAGCAGTAATAAGGGTTATTTTCACATTTGCTACAAAAACTTGTAAAATCATTTGTCAAACATATCTGACATGAATAACCGTTCTGTAGCTATTGTGAAACATGTCAAATTTAACAAGTTCTAATTACTACTTGGGTTATTCAATTGACCATGAATTGTAGAAGCTTCGGCAACAAAAGTTGAATGAATGAGAAGGAATATGCTGACAGTCAACGGCCATAAATTTCATTTTTATCAAAAAATATTCGATTGAAATGAAGTTTTACCGCACTGCCACTCAGTTGTCAAACACCTTCCTCACTCACAGCCAGGGGTTGACTAAGTAAAAATATGTTGGAGCATATATTAATAGATTCCGCTTTGTGCGGTAGCTTTTACTACGAAAAACGGACGATAGTATGACATCAATATGGAAAGCAAAATCTTGGCATCACATTCCTTTTGTAGAGTATGACCTTTCTGTTTATGTGTGTGGTCAGGGCTCAAACATATGACAACTAGCTTGTAAGACCTGCGGCCTATGCTTTGAACCGCCAACCTGGGATTGACATCATTATGGCAAGCTGTGATTGGCTCGTGAAAACATAGTTCAATTCAAAGCAATTTATCAATGGTATAATATTGAAATACTTAAATGACGTTGCTTCACACGTTTAAGATTATTTTTTCTGAATCGATTGTTAGTTAAATTATATAAATCTATCAACAAAGTGACTGAGTTATAAGCGTTCAAAATTATGACATAATTCCCTTATTATGGTCGATAACTCACAAAGAGACACCAAATACAAATAGATTACAAAAGAATGAGATCATCGTAACGAGTTCTCACCTACTCCCTCATTACTAGATCATTTTGTGATGAAATCGATATTGGTAAGATTGATCGCAAAGCAGTAAAAGATACCATTGCATTTAATAATAATAGTGCTATAAGAATAGGCAATAGTGGGTTGCGACGATTGAAAGGCAAACCAGAAGAACAGCGAAACTAAGAATGGATGTCAGGAACAATAGTAACTATAATATTTTGAAGTCAGTGGGACCACAAAATTACCGATACCGGTAATTATTGCCATCAATTATTATATTTCTAATAATCTATTTCTGTCTCGGAAACCAGTACTCGCGATAGCTCGTTTAAAGTTGATTAGTATGTTTCGTTACTACTTACCACATCTAAAACTTCCCGCTTCATTTAAACATCTTAATTACTGACCTGAAATAAGAAAACGAAAAAGCATTTTCAATCCATCCATGAAATAATTATCTGCACTAAAATACTCTATTAAGTATGGCAAGCACACAAGATCCTGAGTTTTGGATCATGAACTTGATCGCTTTTTCGCCAACAGCTCAAATCATGTGCTGCCAGTCGGCCAAAAAAAAACTCTGCTAAATCGCCGGTGCATTCATTAACGGCGTTGAGTAGTGTTGTTCATTACGTTTCATTAGCTCACCTTGACCATGAGGTGTAGCAAAGTAGGCAATCCGATAAGCTCTGCACATCAAGGCATTCGCGAAAACAATTTTATTTGTTATTTAAATTTCACCATATTGCAGCTCCGTTTCGATGAACGAAGGTAGCGCGCAGCGATCGGGGCGGTGTGGTAGCCAATAGTCATTAGGTTAGGCCTCGCATCTAACCTAATCCGAATTTTATTTTTCGCGCCTCGCTGCCGACGGATTGTGTGATTGGTACACCCGAACCCAACCCAGGCGGCATCGATTACAGCTGTTAGCGCGTCAAAATAAACGGAAACTTTTACTACCGTCGTTCAAAACAACTCCACCCTGCAGCTTGCCAGTAGATGCTGTGGCGCCGCCGTTCGCCCGAAAGCGTCAAATGGAGCGTCGGAGTCATGGCTAATATGGTAACGTTCAGGTGGGTGGTTGTTTGATTGCCCAGTCATTTGGGCTGTCAAGATTCTGAAGAGATTAGATGTCGAAGATATTTACTGCCAGCCAATACGTGGTCCTCGACTTCGTACGCTCGTGCGCATTAACTTACGTAGATCAACACTTGTTGCCATGTTCAGGTTAGGCAATTCGCATAAATAAGCATTACAGTTTATGATTTAACATTTCAGTTAATTGTTATGCCGTAAAGTGTTAGAATTTATCAGACCTGTCGCCGTGGGAAATAATTTGGTTTGTACTGAATCTATTAATTTATTGCCTTCATTCAAACGCGTGTGCGTTCGATTTTATATGATACAACGTCATTACTAAGTATTTTTTCTTTTTTAAAAAGTAACTAACAACAAGATTTAAACCACTATAACGGAACAAAAAAAAATAAGAAAATTGTGTGAAGCAAATGAAAACATCTAGATTAAAAGTGCAATTTGCAAAAAAAAACAGTCATGGCGGCACCTTTTTGAATGACAAATAAATGTGAGATTTCTTGTTGACTATCTACTTACGAAGACGAATTTTCTAATATCTCAATCAACAGTTGGTATTCTTCATCTACAAGCAGTTCCGTTTGGAGCATGGAACTCAAATTGATCTCACCCATTCTTTCGTGGAAATTATCACCATTTCGGACGCGCCTAAACTCACTCTAATCCGGTGTAAATTCTTCAGCTTTTTTTGCCACCTCCACCGAAGAAAAAGGTCAAACTGGGCGCGAATGTAGGCCAGTGAACATTTCGTTCTGCACCAGATTGTCACTTCCAGAGCCGGCGGACAGAGCTAAGCTAACCCACGCTTATTTAGGCAGTGAACCTTTTTAGTAACGGTTTGATGCGCCTCCTCCACTAAGCCGGACTGTCTGTCTGTCTGTCTAGTACTGAAGCAGCTAATTTGCCAAAAAAGATCACGTGCTTCATGTACCGTGAGTAATTTGTCGCTTCGATGCTCTTCCGTTCGCCACGGTAAGGCAACGGAATTAAAATATTTCCAGCCGACAAGCCGACAACGAAATTGATTCTGCGAGACGAAGCGGAAACTACCCGTTTGTCGACAGGCGGCTCCCGAGGCGGAACAATCTGTGAGAATTTTATAATTATGATATGAAATGATGACCTTTCGGGCTTCTATTTCTAGTACACTGTTGATGTCAGTAAGTAGAACACATTACATAAAGCAACAACAAAAACTGAGTGAATAAAGAAAATCCATTTTCAGTAAAATCCAAAACAATCCAGGCAAGTTTATGAAAATATAACATTATATGTATTTTCTAATAAATTAACGAAGCACAGAAAAAGTGTTGTTTAGTGAAAATGTGATCCCCAGAGACATAAATTGAGTTAACCGGAGTCTCAATTTATGTCTCTGGGGATCACATTTTCACTAAATATTTTTCAAGTCAATTATTCACATACCTTTCACACTTACTACTTGTTGAAGCTTACGGAAAACATGCCCTATCGGTCGCGACTTGAAGACGTTGGTTTAAATGATTTCAATGTAAGGAGACAAATATCGGATAGATTTTTTTTGGGAAAGACATAGGTCATACCAAAAAATTGAAGATAGAATTGAAACAATTGCGGATAGATTAAACATTAGACGCCAAGCCATTTCCAATCGTCTACACGTCATGGGAAATAACCAAATGGAAAGAAAATGGGATCCTCATGAACTGAATGATAGAATGCAGGAAACGCAAAAAACGGTGAACGTAATTTTTCTTTCTCGGGTTGAAACAAAGGACTTTCTGCACCGGTTCGTGACGAGAGATAAGAAATGGATTTATTTTATGAAATCATGGATCAACTTCATACCGAAATACCTCTGTACTATAAAACCGAATCGCTTCTGAAGGGAAACGATGCTGGTCATTTGCTGGGATCAAAAAAGTGTACTACGAGCTTCCTGAACCAAGTGAAAGCATAAACACTAATCGCTGCCGACAGAAAATAATGAAATTGAATCAAGCATTGCTCGAAAGTGATCAAAATTATGCTTTCTGTTCTCAGGTGGGAACTTTTGCCCCATCATCGTTTTTTTCATCGATCATTTTTTTCATCGATGTCTCACGCAAGTACTGAGCAACCGACGACACGACCTGCCACTCGTCTATTAAAACTGTATCGCAAATTTAACTACCCCTCAAAAACTGGTAATGTCAAAATTAAATCGATTGAAAAAATATTGAAACTGGCAACAAGAGCCAAAAATTGTTTATTTCGAATAACAGAACCATAGTTACCAATGTTGTTCTGTTGAAAAACAAAAAAATAATCTTAAATGCTACCAATATGTGATTGTGCTAGCCGAAAAATGACTATCAGTTCTAGGTAAGGTATTCATAAAATATGCATTGCGAGAGCTTTTTAGAATAGTTGTTTATTTTCAGGTTACCCGTTCGAAAGCCGAACAACAAGTATAATACAAAAATTGTGCTGCAAACTAATTGAAACTTTAGAAAAATTTTAAACTGATATTATCCTAGAATACCTTTCCAGCTACTTGATGAACATTTTATCTCATTGATTCAATAATACGTTTATATTAAACAAATTAAGTGTCCGTAATCGAATCGTCTCCACATTTTATTTCATACATACATAAACAATTGCTTTAAAATTTTCAATGCATTAGTTCAAAATATAAAATGAAAATTGGAGCTATGTATTCTCTTGTAATGCATATACCACATTTTGCTGACTAATGTAGCGTCGATGTTTTCACTTTGGATGTCTATGAGCGATCGCTGTTTTGTCAGGCGTGTCAAATATCTCCGTATGGAGTACCAAAGCAGAGGACAGTGGTATAGCTGACGTATGTAGCAATAATAAAATATTTTTTAAAGTAATTGTAAAAATTGCTCGTGTTAATCGTTCACGTTCCGGTTCCCTCGATATCAGCAGTGCAACGGAATATGTTTTCATGCCTCATGAGTGATCGATATTTGTTCCCGTAACCAGAATGGATCGGTGATTCAGACAAAACAGCAATATATTCATCACACGAAATCTAACCGTATCATCCCTTAACCGACCGAGTCAATTTGAATTTTTGGACATTGTTCGCTGCACTAGATACGGGAAACCTGAACCCGACCCTCTAGTTTGTCCCACCTGTAGCAAACTGCTGAAGACAAACTCTTTGTTTATTTATATTGGGACGCCTTGGAAACTAGCTCGTAGCAACTAAACAGTGTTGCTCGATAAGATTCTTTTGTCAATAGAGAGGGATCGCTCAATTTATAGTAACTGATGGTAAATCATGAACGAACAATTTTAAAGCCGAATTTCCTTCGGAGTACCTGGTCGTGTCGTCGGAGCAACACTTCATTAAGGAGCAAGACACTTTGCAAGCGTATGAGTAATGTCAATAATGTGTCAAATTTCTGCGCTTTTTATCCTGATTTAAATCAATAAATCTTCCGAAAGTTTGAAAAATAAACAAATTAGTTCATTCTGCTAAGAATTGAAATTCCAGAAAATCGAAAACCGTTGTCTAAAACTTTTCCGTTTTTCTGAGAACTGCTCGAGAAAAATTATTTCAGTTTCAGCTTACTTCGACTAAAACATTTGATTTGCAACAAATATATTCCTATATGGATTTTCTCTTACAGAAATTATTGCGAAATAAAGATTCACGTACCTGCTACTAGTAATCCCGAAAAATAGGAACCTTTAATTTAATACGCGAAAGCCAATTGATTTGGAATGGTGGTCATAAAACTATTTATTTTTCCGGAAAACTGTTTTTTCAACAGAAAATATTTAGTTTTGTTTATTTTGTGTAGTGCACTATAAAACTGTTTGAAGTAGCTAACTTATTCATTAGAAAATTAAAATTTTCTAACATTGGTGAAAAATTGATCAAAACTGATATTGCATCTAAAAAGTCATGCCTGACATACGTTTGAGAATAAATTATTGCTAAAAAAGATTGTTTTAAACTCAATCGTTCAAGTCACTTCGATAAACTGGTTTCACTGAATATATAAATACATATATCCATGACATACGTACCAAATAAAATGTACATAATACACAAATTACCAACATAAGTAAACTTGGTTTACATACACGGAACCACCCGCGATCTCATTTCAACCAGAATATTAGATGATTTTCTGAATTCGATTGGTTAAAATTTGGTACAACTAATCGATTGTTGTTTTAACTAAACTGTCATTTTTGTTTTTCGATTAGCAGAAACGATGGTTGAAACAACTAATTTAACTGTTTAAAAAAAATGCTGTCAATTAGTGAGGACACATACCTTTCAATTTCAACAAATATTTTAGTTGAAATAACTGGTGTTGTTATTGAAACAAAATTCTGTTAGTTGAAAAATAAATCGGTTTTATTTGTTTTATACTTTGCAAATAATTAAATCAACTCGAACAATGTTATTGATTGGCGAAAATAATCAAAATATACTTACTGATACACGTCATGATCTATTTGAAATAAGTTTGGTATGTTGAGATTCATGGAATAAATATCGTTGTTAATATATAAACAGTATTTTATATTGACATGTAATATCATTAGGGCTGGGAAAACCACCGATCACTGCTGATTTCGAGTGATCTTAACCAAGGAATAAATTATCATTACGAAATCAGAACTGATCTGATCTCTAAGTGATTTTGATTTTTGTATGAGCATGATCATGTCAAGTCGAGATCAGTAAAGATCTAAATTCTAAAAAAATACTTCTGATTCGATCGGAAATGATTGATGTATAAAAACGTTTTTAATCAGCAAAAGTGCCCGGAGGGGCGAGTAAATTAGCGACATTATTAAATTTACCTAAAATGAGTATTGAAAGATGATGCCTTCAACGGTTGAACTAAAGCTATGCACTGATAATTTTAGTCAATTTATATGAGCTTGTGTGTATCAACCGCTGGGAATTGGAATTTTGCGACGGCAATTCAAACGCACCATTCAATCGCAGCGCGTTCTGTGTGTTTGAAACCCTTCACTCCTGTTACTTTTATAAATTGAATTCATGTCAAAAAGCGTTTTATTGCTAATGCATGAACATCATCATCGGTATCAAACAGCTGGAAGTAAAACAGTCTGCTGGAAGTAAATCAATGATCGAATTTGAAGCATAAAATTTTTGCGCATACCTGAAAGATTACGAGATGATCATTCATTAACATTTTCTGATTTGTCACAAAATCTTTTTCATCTTAAACAAGGTTAACTTTATCACAACACCGCTGTTAGATAAACACTTGTTATCATAAATTTCTCAAATCGAATGAACACAATTTCACCAAACGCTTTAACTATCGATGTTGTTTTCATTGACATTTGAAGCGACGCGAACAAATTTTAACTAAAAAAGTTGTTGATTTTGCATTGCGATTATTGTTTTGCTTTCAACTGTCTCCGGCATTTGACAGCATTCAAAACAACATATTTTTCAACTGCTTGAATACATGCAAATAAAAACCATTTTGGTTGAATCAAAAAGAAATTAGTTAAATCAACTATCGCAAAAATCAAAATCTGCGATATCGCAATTTTATGATCGAAGGGTTCTCCGTGTATGATCCTTTAGTATCAAGATACGGCAAAATGACTGGATCGTTTCAAAACATGAATAGTTCGTTTGACGTGGTATTCGTGAGCCGGTGGAAAGATTAAAAAAAGTGAAAGCAACTACTTTGAACAAAGTATCATAGACCTATTATTGACAATCAAGATTCATTTCAATTCAAAAAATGTCGCATTACTAACTGGTATAACTGATAATACTGAGATATTCTTCAAAATGTTTCACTTTGATTCTTGAAACATAGTTTGTCTAGAAATGAACAAGTAAGAAAACCTAAAACTGAAACAGTTCCCAGATTGGTTCTGATATCTCTGAGAAAATCAAATGAAATCCGCTATTTTAGATACTTCCGGAATCGGAATACGAAAGCCGAAATAGTCGAAGTCGGTTCGTTTGGCAATCAACTAACATAACTTACAAATTGGACTGGTTTAAAGTCCAATTTTGAATATTTGTTTTACGGTTTTGCATCGTTACTCTGAAAGACAGTACGAAATATTGGGCACTCCCTTTATGTGTAATTCCCCTGAAGTCGGATATATATAATATACAGTAGATTTATATGGCATTATAAGACTTTTCATTTGAATTTAAGTTTGTGACAACCGACTCAACCATCTCTACGGAACCGAAGTGAATTCCATTTTAAAGTATTTGAAATCATCGTGCAAAAGCTTTTCATTCATTTTTCAAAACATTTCATTCTACCCCCTAGGCTCTGAACAGTGTCCTCAAACACCTACCTGGTAGCCACATTTTAACATATCATTTTCACTGGACTGGCAATTGTACTTGAGATTTAAACAAAGTTCTAAGGTGTCCGGAGTATAGCTGCTCATTGGTAGAATGATGTGGATGTTGTTGAGTCGATGTACCATAATGGCAACATGCCAAATCAAGTTAAAACAACACAGAATTTGTGTGATTTTTTATGAATGATAGTAGTAGTGATTTTAACTGTTACTCGTTGAAGTAAACATAATGGTTAATCGAAACTTTAGTAACGTAACTTTATGTATTATTTTCTGTATTATGACGATTTTGTTCTTCAAACCACAGCTACGAACAGTCTGCCAAACCATGTAATTTTAGAGAAATTCAACAGCTTTTTGACCGTAGTTGACCTTCCCACGTTGTACTACTATATAACTCAAGACCTAGAAACTGCACTGATTTAACCTTATACCACGAAGAGCGCATTTTAGAACAATAAGGTATAGATAAATTGGTTTAACGTTTAAAAATTGCTGCTGAAGAGAAACTATAACAAAACATTCAATCCATGCAAATTTCAAAATCAAAAACAACGCTAATTGTTGCAATACAGGTAACTGCTGCGAGTGTGCCAGAGCTCAATTGTAGTGTTTTATCACCGGTTTATGGCATGCATCATTACTCGATTGGTGAGTAATACGGCGGTAATTTCCCGGTCTGACAGACAGATGGCCATACATATTATTAAAAGTATAGTATTCACAGATACATCCTTCGGATGTCAGAATTTCATAACATTTGGTTTACAAGAGGGCTTATTATTGCTCTTTCAGTGACGCTACTTTTGGAAAATTGGAAACATTGCAAAAAAAGAGTTTCGTTTGTTGATGAAACATTGCTTTCCACTGAAAAAACCTTTTTTTATTCACCTAGTGGTGTAATGATGCTTTTCTCATATTACTTATATTTTCGAAATTTTTTTCTCAAACTTGAATAGAACCAAAACTTTCTTTGAATATAAATTACCATAACTTTTCCCATTTGTAAACATTTATGTCATATTATTATAGAACTCTGCACGCTATACAAAATTGAACATTATTGCACGCTATACAAAATTGAACAAAGCACGCTGTGTGTTAGGCGGTGGTGTATTCTTCTTTCGTACTAGCACGTACCAATGCGTACCGGTCTTGCATCATTGTGTATGACAGTTTGAATGATTTGACACTCATCGCCCTATAATTTCGGAACCGAAAATCGAATCTGGATCAACTTCTCGAGGACTTCATAAAGAATTTCAAGACCTTTTATTTGCATGTTAGTTTGTGAAAATCAGTTGAGAAATTTTCGAGAAAATTGAGTGCGCATTTTCTCATAGATATGCACATATAACCATGGAGTTGCGGAACCGGAAGTCGGAGACTAGCCAAATTTAATAGAAAGCTATGGAATTCAATAGAAAGCTATGTGACAACAACTTTCGTTTGAATCTATGTTTGTGAAAATCGGTTCTGCCATCTCTGAGAACAGTGAGTGACATTATTTTCATTTTTTTGGTATATATCACTCTGTAATTCCGTAACCGGAAGTCGGATCGGGATAAAATTCAATAGCAGTCTATGGGACCATAAGACCTTTCATTTCAATCTGAGTTCGTGCAAATCGGTTCAGCCATCTTTGAGAAAACCGAGTGACATTATTTGTCACATACACACAGACATTTTGTGATGTCGACTAGCTGAGTCGAATGGTATGCCATTCGTTTAAAAGTCGGTTTTCACAGTGATTGCATATCCTTTTTATTTTTTTGTGTTTTTGTGTCGTCAATTTTTCCCATCCTCCTAGTCCAAACCTTACCATTTCCTTTCAATCCTTCCCTCCTATATATCGGGAAAATGATTTATTTTACCCCGGCTTTAACCATTTTGGTCGTTCACCGGGTAGAAGTTATATAATTTACAGAGTTTTGTGTTTTTTATGTTTGTTTTGTTATCCTATTCCGTCGTGGCAAACAATTTGTTCAACATTAAGTAACTACTTCTTCGCAGTCGAAATTTACCAGATTACCCCGGTTACAGAATTCACAATTAACTCTGTCGGAATTGGAAAAGTACGGCAAAATTGCACTGCACCTTCTGTGCCTCGTCAAGCCGTAGTCTTTCGTAGCATGCATCAACTCTCGAATGCCGTCACAAAAACGCAGCATGCCGACTTTCCACATTGTTTATTTCAATTAACATACGCTACGCTAAGCACTGGACACATCTGCAGCAAACAACGTCTTATCTCGAGTGCTCTACTTCTGGCAATAACTCACAGAGACATGGCTTTGTGCCATGTCCATAAGTGCATGCCGTTAGCATTTTCGTTGCGTCCAGAACATGCCGAAGCCATCGGGAGCACCAAGTTGCAGGCTCTAACAAGAATCCGCCCGAGCCTTATGTACGCGGTGTAATTTAACCCATAAACTAGACAACCATTATCTGCAGTTTTTTTTGCCGTCTGTGCTGACACGGATGATAGGAGCTAGCGATGATGCACTCGTTTGAAGCAAGCTGTTGACTCTAAACTGTGTACGTATTATTATGCGATGTGTAATGTACAAACAGCTCAGCGCAAGGCTTGCAGTTTGTTACAATAATGTGAAATGATGGCGAAAAGAGTATCCTGCCAGTTGGAGAACATTCTTCAATGGTTATGTGATCAAATTACTTGCACTGTGGCTTCATAGGCAATCCAGTCTTCCGGGATGGTTAGCAGATTGATAGAATCTGAAGTGCTGGCACGTGGTTAGCATGCTATTAAAGCTCCATGAACGACGATGTAATGAACCAGTTTGTGGTTAAGTTGCAACTGCAAACCTACTATAAACGGTACACACTCTCCGGCCGTGTTCTGTTACATTTCCTGAACAGAAAAACGAAAAATTTTAATGATCTGTAGAACGAAATATCACATAAGTTACATCATTTCGACACATAACTGATGTTTTCCTGTTAATTACAATTCGCAAACCAACGGTCACCGGTATGCATATAAGAAAATAAACCTTCAGCAACGGTCGCGCACTCATTCCAAAATGGTCATCCGTTGCAGAAACCGTCCTCCGAGCAGTTGTCGCAATGTCATTTCTACCAGGTGTAATTAGCGAGGTTGACGACTAAAACGGAGACCGCAGAACAGGTTGCTCGCATTTTATCGACGACTTCACGCAAGGGAGTTGTTGTGCAAGGCCCCCGCAACCGATTGTGACAAATGCGCAAGTATGTAGCACTGTGCGTAGACTCTGTGCACGACTGTGCCGTTGTGTCGCCATTTCGTCTATGGTCTATGGCTTGTATGCAAATCTGTGTGTGACGAATCAAGTTGTGCCAATCGATTGCATCCATCGCTTCACGTCCAACTCTGGTACATGCCTTTCCAAATGAGGCAGGGAATTTGCAGCGCACTTTGGATTGGGTTGCACGGAAACTCCTACGATTTCAAAACAACTAAAAAAATTGTTATTTTTCCTGGATTCAATAAGTTTATATTTGATTTTTTTCTCAATGCGGTAATTTTATAATTTAAAATTATAGAAATTTTTATTAACACTAACAATGGCATACTTAACTTAAAAGTTAACTGAATTATAACAACTATTGTATAAATTCGTTATAAAATTAACGTGAGATGGAAGTTTTATGTTCTGTTTATTACTATTGCAGGGTTGTTAGGAAAAATTTCAAAATCAAAACGCGCGAAATCGAAAACGTTCGAGCGAAGCATCGCACCACTAGTTTTATGCAGGTGATACTTTCCGCAGAACTTGCAAATCCACTTAAATATAATTTAAAAATCTGCATATCATGTTTGTCATATAAACACAACAAATAAGTCCGCATACAACACGTCACTTTGAGAAACCCCCATGAAAACGATTTCATTTTTATTCTTCATCTGTTTTAGATGTCCTTAGTTAATTTATACTCTCTGATGAACGGAAAATGTTACAGTAAAAATAAAATTGCCTACAATTGTGATTTTTAAAGAAGTTAAACAGATTTCAGCGATGACAATTTTTTTGCTCTTCTTGCTCGGTAAGCTTTTCCTTCTCGGTAAGAAGAATTTTATGGTAGACCACATCAGGATGATCTGATTTACTCTTTTTAATTTCTGTTTCAATTATTCATCGCCTTCTGTGTAGCTTTTGTTTTCTGAGACAGCATCTTCTCCTGTTGTCGGATTTTACTCTGAATATCTTTATTTCCTTCTCATCTTTTATTCTTTTATTTGGATCAGGGAAAAGCCCACTGGAGTTAGTTTCTGTCAAACTCCAGCAGGAATAAAACCTCCTTATCATTTGCATCAATAGATTAAAATCATCCAAATGATACATTTCCTTGAATCTAGTGCTTCTATAGTAACTAAATTTGATGAGACAATAACATGAGGATCGATTTCTTGATGAGTGAAATTCCAAAGAACTATCAATGGGATCGTTATATCTATAACTAGTTCTTACATAGGGAATCCGAAGAAAAACATAGGATCGAAGATTACCACGTCGAATGTCTATTTGTAACAATCGCAACAGCTCAAAGCAATCGATTCGCGACTGAAGTAGGTCTACCACAGAACTAGCTTTACAAACATATCGACGAACAGACAATAAATCGAGACCAATCAGTTTGCAGCGGTCATGGACACTCGGTAAGCTTAAAGGATATCTTCATTGAAGACGTCCTAGAGCGAATCGAACAAACTTGTGTTGAATTGCCTCAATACGTTGGATATCGATTTGGTAATAAGGTGACCAGATAACAGCAGCATAGTTGAGCGAACTAAAGCGCAATACAAAGATTACAAGCAATGTACATCAGAGATTGTTTGTAGTAACGCGGAAAAAAATCCTAAGAGCTTAGAGGCTTTGGAGATACTAACCTCAAAATGCTCCTCAAAATTAAACTTTAAATCCAGAAGAACACCCAGGTCCTTAACAGACGATGCGCGTTCGAGAACAGTTTGTAAATATTATAGTCAAACTTGAATACAGACTTTTTGCAACTAAAAAGAAATGACGAAACATTTAGTGGCATTTAACAACCATCTTATCTGAATCAGATTTGATTCGATGAAATATTTGAAAGTCATTGGCAAATGATTGTTTCATACACTTGTTCGAAAAATTTAGATCGTTGAGATACAATAACATTATAAACGGTCCTAGGTGAGTTCCTAGAGTAACTCCAGAGATAGCAGCCAATGGTGAAGTTGAACAGTCTCCTATTTTCACTATTATTTCATCATTTCATCATATCTAATGATCGGAGTGAATTCAAAAATGATTCTACAAATCCCAGTCTACTTAAGTTGAATACTTTGACATGAATCCATGCTAAGTCTCAGAAATGTAGTCAGAGCAAATATGTGTTATTAAATACAGAACGATAATTTCGAAAAGAGTACAATGAAGTAATTCCACGGTAGTTGGATATTATACCCTTGTTCACATAGGATTTCTTCCATATTTTAGGCAAAATTCCAAAACGCAAAAATCAATTGAAAATGTTGGATAGTGGAGCTGAGCTGAGCTGAGCTGAAGTAGATCGCCCGTAGTTGCACTTCGTGATTGACCGAATGGGTGGAAATGTACAATGAACCAAGAAAATGGAGCTTGGGAGAATCAAATCATTTTCACTGTACATACCCACTCTCTCCTAACTTTTTATTACATGATCAATAACGACGCCGGCTACGACCAAAGGCTGTGCTACTAAGGGAAAGGAAGGAATGTTAGTCCGATACTCGTTGTTTGCAGACCAACCCTAGACCTTCAGTCTGAATGATACGATCGACGTGTGCACTTTCACACATTCTATAGAAATCCGACAACACCGACAGTGACATGTAGACGGCACTTCGATTGGTCAACAGGTTAACATCGTTGAGTTTTGGGGCGGTAAATTCTCAGTTTCCGCCGCTTGAGCATCTTTAGTTTCGCGGATCAATATTATTCAATAAATAGCACTCTCACTACTAAACACACACTTGCCACACTTGCACTGTCACTCAAAATAACTATTTCAACCAAATTTTTAACCATACGTATCAAACAACACATTGAAATTATACTTTTTTGAGAGCAGCACCAGAACACCGCATCGCACTCCCAGTGATGCCAACTTTCTCAATTGAAAATGTTGGATAGTGGAACCAACAAAGTATTAGAACAATTTCTTATCACCACGAAAGGAATCCCGTCGGGTCCAGCACTAGATGAAGGTTTTAACTTCTTTTCTTTTCTTGTCAAACTTCGCTTCGGAAGCCTGTCGTGCAAATTTTGCTTCAAGAATACGAAAAGTTTTTGGTTATGAAATTGTTTATTGGAAATTATCCATTTAATAATTCACATAAATATCTAAAGCAGATCTAAGAGAGATCGTGGCAAATCCGGACACTTTTTGGAAATTGAAAAAAAAAACATCCATTACACCTAGGTTTATACCAAGTTATCTCTACCGTTGTGTACATTCAACCTTCAGCAACAATTCCCAACTTGTGATTTGAAAACAAATTCATCAGCTTTCATACCAAGTCACGCGGAAGTGACCAACCCAAAATCCAATATTTCAGTAACCACGGGGTTGACCCAGACAATGAAGCCTCACACAAAAAATACGCCTCGAATACAATGGGGTACAAAATCTCGAGATACCTTAATTTCAACTTTTCGTGAGACTGACATCTCAACCTCCATCTAACTGACGTCTGTCTGTCACATGAAAGCACGTTTACAACGTTAATCCATGGATCGAAATAATTGCAAGTTTATAAGATATTTGAACTATCCGGTTAATCTTGTGTCCGGTCTAGCCTTGTCAAATATATTTATACGAATATTGCGTTTTGTTTTTTCGAAGGAATTATTGTAGATCCTCCGCAATCTTCTGTTTTATTGTTTACGTTTATGGAAACAAAATTAAATCTTTACCACACATTGAATGTTCATTATTTGTTTTAGTTTTGAACAAAAGAACCAAATTTAATTGTTTACTTTTAGTAGCTGAAAACTCGATGATTCATAAATTTCACTTGGTGGTTTTTGCCGAACGTTCAGTCAAGGTTATACCAAACAGTCAGTAAACTTTTTGATAATAATTTAATGACATTTGTAAAATATGAGAATACCGAGACTCTGATCAATTTATCTTTTGCCGAGATGATTGCCGAGTACAAATTGGCGGTACAAATGTCGGCAAAGATTCAGCGAAAAAAATAACTGTGAAGCTGAGTTTTGTTTCTCGTTTTACTATCTTCATGCTCTGGCAGCTGTAATCAACAATAGTAATTTTTCATAGATGTAACTTGTTATAAGAAAATTAAAATATTAGTTCTTAATTTGTAGAACCAATAATATATACCTGAAACAGACAAAAACAGTAACAAAGGCTTTAATATTAGAATTTTGCGATTGATGAATTCTCCGTGTTGCTGATTTGCTTAACACTTCAATTGCTCTGTCGGCATGATGAATAAAAAGTGAGTTGCGATAACTGAATGTCGAATCCTTCTTGCCTTTTGTTTTAATCAAATGGTTATATAAAAATGCACAAACAACGTTGGTTAACTTCTAACTTTTACAGGGTGTTCCACGAAAAAATTCGAATTTAAAAATGCAATAATGAAAAAAAAACGGTTTGATAGATTTCAATGATTATACATTTATTTGAAAGGTTGATTCATGAAATTCTTTTATGGAAAATGTTTGGTTTCAACAGGACGGCGCTACGTGCCACACAGCCAACGAAGCAATCGATGTTCTGCGAACAATCTTTGAAAATCGAACAATCAGCAGTAATGGTGATGTGAATTGGCTTCCGAGAAGCTGTGATTTGATGCCGCTGGATTATTTTCTTTGGGAAGCGGTTCAAGATAAATGTTACGCCAACCATCCAGAAACAATTGAAGACCTCGGGCACGAAATTCAAATTGCTTTTGATGACATAAGGCCAGAAACAGTACAGTACTACAGTAAAATTGGGTGGATTGGATTGGCTCCTTCCAAGCTAGCCGTAGGGTCATTTGAACGAAATTATTTTCATAAATAAATTCCATGAATCAACCTTTCAAATAAATGTATAATCATTGAAATCTATCAAACCGGTTTTTTTATGTTTTCATTTTTTAATTCGAAATGTTCCGTGGGACACCCTGTATTATTGGTAATCTAACGCCGAAGTAATTTAACTCGACGCGCCATCTGAGTGGCATTATTTGAACCTTCTACATGGGTTGCTACAGGGAACTAATATAATTTCAAATATTTCTTGTAGTTTCAACTTGAACTTGAACCGCGGGGTGACTTTCTTCAAAAAAGACATCAATCCGTCCGATTTCCTTCAATTCTGCACTGTTGAGAAATACTGGGCAATTGCCAAACAGAAGTTTAACAATTTAGAAGAATAATTTATCCGAATCAATAAGGGTTCCGGCAATTGAATTAAAACAAGCGTCCTGTGGCGAGTTAAAGGTTCCTTTAAAAATAAACAGATTGCAGGAACATTGTTCTCATTCCTAGTATGCAACTTTTGACCAGAGAAGTACCAAACTCATGTCAAAGAACCGCGCAGAACTTAATATTTCGAACGAAGTAACTAGTTTTTCTAAATTTTTAATAGATGTAACAGGCCTAGGATTTTCAAATGTGTAATTCTGTAATTCTGGATCATAGATGTTGTAGGTATAGAGAAACAGTTCGACTTGAACCGCTAAGCAGACTCTACATACGTTTTTAGAGAATCTTTTTTTATATCATAGAAGCAGACTTGTTTTGCAGACTCTATCTATTTGAGTATCCGGTTTGACTGCTTGCTGACACGACAAAAGCAATAGCCTTCGAGTACACGAAACTTCCGGATTTATTCTGCAATTGTATTTGATGACAATGAATCACAACAAAATGGAACGATAACAATGATTAGAACGAAAGAATAATAGCACGATTCATAAAAAAATAAGCAAAACAAGAGAGCTTCCCAAATAATGCACTGTCGAAACATTACCAGAACCGACCAGTAGGAGCGCTTTTAACAAAACAAACACGGAAAGAAATCCGTTACTGCTGTCATGATTAGAAAATCATGAATCCAATCATTTTAACTTCTCATGAAACCATGAGCAAAAAGTCTTCTCTCATGAAAATTAATCATGGTCCGAAAATGCGTTACTTGAGGAATGTATTTCTTTTAAAGCTCGCAAATCGAATTTTCTATCCGGATATCACTTTGAACCCTCTACATTAAGCGATGTGATGGATTGTTTAATAGATTAATGGTAAGACAAAAAGCAGACATTGAAAAGCATGAACTACTGAAAATTTTTACTTGATCCTGAGGCATATTCATTTTATAATTGTGTTGGTTTACCCACCGGCTGACAGAGAATTGACAACATAAAGATAATGAACCGAAAATTGACATTATAAGTTTTACATTTTGTATAAATATATCTATTATTATTATTATTATATCGTTTATTTATACCCGGTTTTAACCTAGTTGCGGTCGTTCACCGGGATGAATATATCTGAATGTATTCTTACATATTCGATGTGACTGTTGTTGTTGAATTAATATTCCGAGAGATAACGTAAACCGAAAAATAATTTCGACTGTAAATTAGGAGCACCATCTAACGAAAATTAGATTGTTTTTTTGTTCAACTAGTTTGATTAATTTGTTTCATAGATATAAGAACACAAGCTGTATTGATTCACCAACATATTTCAAATAAGACGATTTTACAAACGATGTTTTAAAAAAAAAAAGGAAAAATCGATCCGCGGTATTCGCAAGAATTCAAAATAGAGTATCTTTTTAACAGGTTTGATTCACACGTGAATTTTCATGCAGTTCGTTTATGTTTTCCAAATTCGGAAACAAAAAATCAAATCTGGAGAAATGAACGCAAGTAAACACTTTATTTTAGGTGGTTGGTGGTCGTGGTTGTTCAAAACCATATTTAAATTGATGATGCTTCAGGTTAAAAAAAATTCGTTGTGCTTTTCACTGTTTTGCTATTCAAATGTACATTATTTGAGACATTAGTTGAAATCGTATAAACAATACGCCTGAATTTATGTTGCAAAGTAGCAGAAACACGCTGAAGTTATACCCAACAACGTCAAACGCGTTACGCAAAATTCAACAAAATCAGTCCAAATGGATCATGATCCGAGAACTTTTAATCATGGTCATAATCATAATCATAATCATAACATGAAAATATACTATTTTCTCCAAATCATGACTCGTTTTGCTCATTTCTTGAATCGGAATTTTGCCCGTGAACAGATATCAAGTGACCATTAGAATGAATTTTTTCACTTCACTAGATTAATCACCGTAAGTGAATTTTATTTCCATTAAGCTAAATAAGATAATCATGAGATTATTCATTGATTAGCAAACATGTTTTTTTTCTGTACATTATACGTATATCAGCCAATAATGCTGTGAAAATATCGGTAGAAAATGCAGAAGAATAAACTAATTACCAAAATCCAAGTTTCTTTGATATACTTCCATCATTACAAGAGGTCAACATCCTTCTATTACCGGAGAACTCTTATTGCGTACGTAAAAGCGACATCGCAGTGCAGTGAGCTCTTATGTGTTCCATGGCTGCCGATTCGGACCATCTATAACATTGACTTTAACAAAAACTATCATTTACCGGTGACTCGAAATTACTACATCTCATCAAAGATCCCAAAAATACTGTTTGAGTAGCACCCCACCTGCCTAAAAGCGTCTTTGATGAATACTACACCACCTCAATATACCCTAGAATCCACGAAATCCACTCATCGCAAACACTGTCGATGGAAATGAGAAATTAGGTAAGTACTTGCCCCTAAACCAGCATATTTCCCGAGAGCGAAAGAAAGCTCTTCAGCATATACCAATTTTCTCCAACGACCTCGGAAAGCAGATCCGATCTATGCGAGCTGCTATTTAAGCCAAACAGTGGTTATTTATTTTGACTAATTTCATTAAGTGCAAATTTGGCCATGAGATTTGGATCTTTCGCGAATTGTGGCCCACAGAAGGAAAAGGCGGAACCGTGAAAACAACATACTCAACCACTAATCCTCACTTGTTTACTGTGTTGTGAAGTTGCGAACAAGTCTGGTGATTGGTGCGTGCCCGTTAGCTGTTCGAAAGTTAAGCTGTAATCGATAGCTTTGTGGTGTTTATTAATCGATGTTTTGGCGCTGCTTGGCGGATTAAAACAGGACGCTTGTAACACGAGCCGGACAAGCCGTAAATAAACCAGTTCCGGTGCAAAATAACCAACAAGGTTGCTTAGATGTCGTGTGAGGTTGCAGACGTCTGAATAATTCAACAGTTTTCAACTATCATCTCTCCAGTGTCTATTTAATGATTATAAAACCAAATCCTCAACTATGTGTTAACTATTGGTCTAATGTTAACTATTGGTCTGATACGTACGATGCGTACGATTTGTTTTTTTTTATGAATCATATGACGTAAGTTTAACTCATACAAGTTTGTCTAAAAAACTATAACAAAACAACAAGTAAGAAAATTTGAAATATTGGGAAGTATAGTGTTTCGGATTAATTCAAACTATCCATTAGTCACATTCGAAAATGATTAGATGATATATGATTCAGAAAACGTTAAAATTAAAAAAAAAACTGGGATTTTGTTTGGAACCATTAGACCATCCATTTGAATCTAAATAATAAATGAAAATCGGTTAAACATTCTATAAGATGTCGAACTGAGTTTCATTTTGGAGTATTTTGATTACTATTTCCAGTACTTTTAGAACCGGAATACAGTAACTAGCATAACCAGCAATGATTTGCCTGATCGTCAACTAACATGACAGTTTCAAACAGTTATGGCATTTCACCTGAGTAATACTCCAGTGTGTAAGTTTCATTCCTACACTGCGGATATATTCGGTGGGCGCCACACAAAAAGGAAAGCGCATTTCTTCTCAGTGTCCATTAGTGTGTGCTTGTGTTGAAGGAAGCTGGTGCGGGAGAACCACATTCCCTTCGCATGAAACGTTCTCACGTGCTCTCCCAAATACACCCAAGTGATCATTGGCGCGTGATCGTGAGCGGACACTTTAGTAAACTTTGAATAATAGAGAGAAAATATGGCCTTGCTATGGAAATCTTGCAAGGAAAAACTAAAAACTAAAGAGCTCTGCTTTAGCACTTTAGTGCGATTCAGTGCTAGAGGTAAAAGAAAATAAACATGCGCACTCATGATGCGTTTTTTGTCCATCTCAGATGGACATCTCTGGTTTCAAGCTCAACTTGTAGAATTTAGTACGGTTTTTTGTTGACATTTTCTATGAAGGTTTGAAATTTTTGAAACTACAAATCCGAAACCGAAAATCAGACTTGGAGCAAATTTAACAGATTTGTATGAGACTATAAATATACTTGTTTGAAATCAAGATTATCGAGATTTGGGAGTTTTTCATCATTATTTCCGGAACCGGAAATCAAAGACCGGTGTCGGTAGAAAATTCACAATCCTGAATGGAATTGTAAGACTTTTCGTTTGATTCTAAGTTTATGAAAATCGGTTCAGCAATCTCAAAGAAATCGTAATGAATTGCAATTTACAGTTTTTTATCACTATTTCCGATACTTCCGGCGCCGGAAATCGGGTATCGGAATATCTGAAATAAGTTTAATCAACTATCAAGATCTGCCAAATAGAGAAATTTATTGGGATGGGAGGTTCATTTAGATTTGGTGAAAAACACAATGAATTTTTTGATGGATAATACGATGATACAAAAACTTCCCCTTAAAAAAACACATTTTAACTCTAAATATTCTGTATATTTAGATTTTTCATTTGAACCTAAATTTCTAGAAATAGTTTCAGTACACTTCGAGATATGTTGAGGACATTATTTTTATTATTTTGTGCATTACACTCTGAAATTTAAAAAAAAAATAGTACAAGGTAAATGTTTAAGGTATATTTGAATCCAAGTTTCTAAGTGAATCTAAGAAAATGAATCTAAGAAAATCGGCTTAACCATCTCCGAGCAAATTGTATGATGTTATTTGTCACACACATACAAAGTCCAGACATTCATTAAAAATTATTTTAACGAAAGCATAAATTAGGCTTCCGAGGTAGGTTTTTTATCCTTCAAAGGATCGAGTTGTTCATTTTTTTAAATATTTTCATTGAATACGAAGCTTCTACTGCTAAGTATGGATAAAAATAATTACCACTAGAATGGTACAATCAACGTACGGGGCAGGTTGGTCACTTAACCGAATCCTACCAAGAGCACAAATTTAAAATTTCGTTTTGTTGTGAACACTCCCCTCATATTTGTTTACTTACTTTCAAGCTAGAAACATACTTACGTTTCAGGCTAAACATGTGAAATTTCGTGCCAAATAGAGAGCATTTGAGGCATGCGGTGATGTTCTGATTCAATCAAAAGAAAAAGTCACCCGAAAGTCATCAAATTCTTGTAAAGACTTATGGTAATCTTTCTCCAACCGTCAAAAGTGAATAATGTTAATTTAAACATTTCGTAGGAGGTGATTTTATAGTTATCTAACGTGAAAATCGACCGAAAACGTTTGAAGATGAAGAACTAGCAGTTGTATGTCCTTTGGCAAGCCATTTCCAATAACCCATGGAAGAAAAATCAAAAGGTTGGTAAATTAATTCTAAACAAACTGAACGAACGACGGATAAACAAAGCACTCAGTGTAAAAAAAACTCTTTTGACGCTACGGAAGAAAAAGTTTATCGCTTCGAATTGTAACTGACTACGAAAAATGGATATATTTTGAGAATGCAAAACGCAAAAAAAAATGGATAACGCCAGGACAACCATCAACAACGAGTGCAAGTGCGTGGTACAACTTTTTAAATGCGACGAAACAGTTAATGTCGTCCGCTATCGTCAATAAATGATCACTTTGAACAACGCATTTATCGAAAAACGGCCAAAATGGGCTCGAAGACACAACAAAGTCCCCGCACATAAAGCCAAAGGGGGTCACGGTCATTTCGCCGAATGACATTTCACCGAATGACATTTCGACGAATAACATTTCGCCGAATGATATTTTACCGAAAGGGTCATTTCACCGAATGCCATTTCACTGAAATGGTTATTTCGCTGAGTACTTCAATTGTCTTAGTACCGTAATTGGAATTGTTTTAAAATAAAGACAGATTAAAGATGATAGTGTTTGCTCAAGCCTTGTTGAATTACAATCGCACTTCTTAAATATTCCAGAAAAACTTGAATTTTTGATTCATGATCCTCAGAACGGTATTCCCAAGAAAACTTGTTGATTAGTTACTAAGCATTTGCTTAGTGTATCTATCTTAGTGTATATAGTGTACCTATCAGGCAAATGTTTGGGATATTTTCCGATAACTGTGTGCGTATTCGCCACATCATTTTGTTCGCTACCGCTCACTCGGATTCAACTGAAGCAAAAAAAACCTAGCTTTGAATAGACCAGGCAAACGAGGCGGTTTGTATGCGAGAGGCCGCCGCTTCCGGCGGTCGGTTATGCGCCACATCAATTATACAGGAGAGAGTTTTCTAAATCATAATTCGGAATTACCCTTTTGGCCAAATTATCCGTTAAGCGAAATTATCCTTTTAACGAAATAACCCGTTCGGTGACATGACTTGTTCGTTGAAACGATATTCGACGAAATAACCCATTCGGCGAAACGACTTCCGACAAAATAGCATTCGGCGAAACCACTTTCGACGAGATGGCTTTCGGTGAAATGAACCGCTCCCAGCCAAAGTGATTCAAGAAACAATTTCTACACTTGATTGGGAGCTTCTACCACACACGCTATGAACACCAGATCTAGCACCTTCTAATTATCACCTGTTTTCATCGGGAGTGGATCATTTCGCTGAAAGCCATTTCGCCGAAAGTCGTTTCGTCGAATGCCATTTCGCCGAATAGGTCATTTCGCCGAAAGTCGTTTCGCCGAAACGGACATTTCGCCGAAAGGGTAATTTCGAATACATCGTCTTATTTTTTGTGTGTTATTATGCCTCCTGTATAACTGATGTGACACAGCCACATAACCGAAGCCAAGATGGCTCGGCGGCATAAAGCCGCCGAGGCGACACCGCCTGAGGTGGCCGCCAACCCGCCGTCGGAAGCGGCGGCCTCTTGCATACAAAACTGTAACCGCCTCGTTTGCCCGGTCTACTCAAAGCTAGGTTTCTTTGCTTTAGTTAGGTCCGAATGAGCGATAGCCAGGTCGGACAGCACACAAATCAAATCGATGTGGCGAAGCCGCATTAGATATTTTTTCACTTAGTAAACGGAAAATACCACATACATTTGCTTGGTAGATACACCTATGCAATTACGTTGATTATTAGTGGCTAATAGCCAACAAGTTTCCTTGGTAACTCTGTTTTTAGGTTCATGAATCAATCTTTATTCAAGAGTACAAGAATCAATCTCTATTCAAGAAGTACAGAGATCAACAAAAAGGGGCGTTAACGTATTATTATTCATTTGTTTTTATTTTAAATCAATTCCAATTATATTATTAAGCCAATTGCAGGAATTGGCGAAATGACCCTTTCGGCGAAATGGTTTTCGGCGAAATGAGATTCGGCGAAATGACATTCGGCGAAATAACCCTTTCGGCGAAATGTGGGGTGTGGGGAATTTCGAACCACATTTTGATTCTGACTAAAAATAGCCGCCAATCAGTTACAGCAGTAAATGTCATGCAATAGGGCAAAAAGAAGATGAATGATGTGACGGCTACCTGGTGTTGTTCAAATTCTGGAAATAAACCGTTTCATGCACCGTTTCACTCACTCGGTCAATCACGGAATGCATTCACAGGCGGTCGATTTCAGTTCATCTTAGAAAAAAATAGCTTTAAGTTTAAGCTTAAGAAGTTTAAGAAAAACATTGCACACTGATGGTTCCTTATCTCAAAATCTTAAGAAGTCATAAAAAAGAAACACTGACTTCGGAACGCGAAACATTTCGTTCCCTTGCTAATAGCACTAGTAATTATGCTATCGAGAATAAGAACAAACCAATCATAATCATTCGTAACCGAATGTTCGAAGTGAGCACACGCGTTTTTTAACAATCGACATCGGTAAGACGAAGGTGCCTATCACAGCAGAGGCTGTAGTATAGGCATTAAATAAAAGTGATAAAAAGTAGCATCCCCGCAAGTGAGTTCTGTCTGTGCACCGGTTTTGTATCGGTATCGACAGTAGACGCTATTGTGCTATCCTCGGGCAGCAGTTATTTCTATTGTTTGCTACCCGCATCGCAGCAGCCAAATCCTGAGTCAAGGTCACGCTGAAGCACAACGAAGGAGTGAAGGAGCCACTCACCTAACAGCTTACCGTGACATACTGTTAAGTATTTTCTCAAACTTTTTCTTTCAACTTTTACTATTCATATATTTTCTTTTCATTTTATTTCTTTCTTTCTCATTTCAAGTGCGGGAGACTTCTTTACTCCCGCACTTTAAATATGAATATTGATGACAGTGGGGGTGTCTCGGAGGAGGGCGAAGCTGAACGAATGAACGAAGAACATTTAGAGGCTGAGTTTGCTTCCGAGATGCCATCTATCCCTCCTATACCATCTCCCCCTCCGATACCATCTCCCTCTCCAATGCCATCTCCCTCTCCGATGCCTCCATCTCCCTCTAAGATATTGCCTGCTCGCCAAAAAGTTTACCAAGACGATGGCTCGGGGGGTCCGTGGGTGGTATACTTCCGGCCCAAATTAAAGTCTCTCAGAGTTTTAATTATTGCTCGGGACCTGGAAAAACATTTCTCGGCAATAAAAACAATAGATAAGGTTTCGCCAAACAAGTTACGTGTTGTTGTGTCCGACCTGAAGCAAGCAAACGAGATTGCTACCAGCGAGTTGTTCACGAAGGAGTACCGCGTGTACGTCCCGTCTCATGTGGTGGAGATCGACGGTGTGGTCCGTGACGAAAGTCTGACAATCGAAGATCTGATGAAGGACGGGGTAGGCCGTTTCAAAAACCCCGACCTTCAACCAGTGAAAATTTTGGAGTGCAAGCAATTGCACTCCAAATCGATAGATGGTAAATTTTACCAATCGGACTCATTTCGCGTGACTTTTGCCGGATCTGCACTTCCAAATTATTTGGTAGTGAGTGGAGTTCGTCTACCTGTTCGGCTGTATTTATTTATTTATTTATTTATTTATTTATTTGGAGCAGGGAAAAGCCCGGTGGAGATGAAATCTATCAATCTCTCTCTCCAACAGGCATAAAACCTCCTCATCATTTGTATCAACAGATTACAATGATCCAACAGATACATTTAGGCCTAACACTACAATTAAAACTAACAGTTAAAACTAAATTTATAACACTATAACTAGTTGATGACACCAAGTATAGCAGTATTAGTACTCTTACTTAGAAGGTGAGAGAGAGGAGAAAAGTGGTTGGGTAAATTGAAAACAAGGGTTGGTGGAGGGGGTGCTAAACGAGCGAAAACGAACGACGGGGTTGAAATCAGCATGTAGATCTAATTAGTTATCAAAAAGATGGTGGAAGAAAAAAAAACGACGAGGTTAGAATCGACATATAGATCTAATTAGTGATCAAAATGGATGGTGGAAGACAGAAAAAAGAGGAAATAACGACCAGGTTAATTTAGGCGAGCGAATCTAGTTAGTTTCAAATGAAGATGATGGAGAGACGGAATGGAGGTTGAATGAAAATAAAATATTGACGGTCCAGACAAATCCTAATCTGACAGGTGGCAATCATCTTATCTTATCTTGTGCTACCACTATTCTAATCAAAAACTTCAACGCTAACGTTAGTCATGTATGTTTAAACGGTATTCGAATAGTGAAACTAATAAAGTTAGCTGGAAAAGAACCAAATAAATAGGTTTTTGACAGTATTTCGAGGTAAATGAAGATCGAACTCGTTAGAACAACTGTTGAATAAGCGACACATACTGGAGACTGGTTCATTGAAACCGTAGTTAGTTCTAGCGCGAGGAACTCGGAGAAAAGGATTGAATCGCAAATTACGACGATGGATGTCAAAATTTAGCAGTTGTAGGAGATCAGCGCAGTCAATCCGGGATTGGATTAAGTCCGCAACGAAAACAGCTTTGATGGCATCCCGGCGAACAGATAGCAAATCGAGATTTATGAGTCTACATCGATTTTCGTAGCTTGGAAGATTTGATGCATCTCTCCATGGCAGACGGCGCAAAGCGAAACGAACAAATTTCCGCTGAACAGCTTCAATTCGCAGCCTATCAGTTTGATAATACGGTGCCCAAACAACGACAGCGTACTCAAGGGTCGAGCGAACTAATGCGCTATATAACGATTTCAAACAATATATGTTGTCAAAATTTTTTGCAATGCGAAAAATGAGTCCCAACATCTTAGATGCTTTAGAGATTGTATATTCTACATGATCTTTGAAATTAAGTTTAGAATCCAGTAGCACTCCTAAATCCTTGATTGTGGACTCCCGTTTTAGGATGGTTTGCGAAATAGTATAATCATACGTGATCGTTGTTCTTTTGCGAGAGAAAGAAATGATGGAACATTTTGATGCATTTAGCACCATTCTGTTAACGTTGCACCAATTCAGAAATATATTTAATTGAGACTGCAAGAAACCGGTGTCATCTGGATTCTTGATGAGATGAAATAGCTTAAAATCATCGGCGAAAGATAGCTTCATGCACTTCAACGAAAAATTCAAATCGTTGAGATATATAAGAAATATGAAAGGCCCCAGATGGCTTCCTTGGGGGACTCCGGAGCTTGCGATGAATGATGAAGTGACACAGTCACCTATTTTCACTGACATACTGCGACCCGTCAGGTATGATTCAAGCCAATTAAGGAATGATCCGCTGAATCCTAGCCTATCGAGCTTGGCAACTGCTATCTGGTGATTAATCTTGTCGAAAGCTGCGGAGAAATCCGTATAAATAGCGTCTACTTGATGTTGTGCTTGCAATGAACGAATGATATAAGACGTATATGAAACGAGATTTGTGGATGTAGATCGTTTTGGCATAAACCCATGTTGAGTATCACTTATATAATTGGAGCAGTTGTGAACTATAAAATCTAGTACTATTATTTCGAATAGTTTTGATACGGCACATAAAGCGGCAATCCCTCGATAGTTTGAAATGTGGGATTTGTCGCCTTTCTTGTAAACAGGAAAAATATAAGAAATCTTCCATGACTCTGGAAAAACTCCGCGTTGAAGAGAGATATTAAACAGCATCGTCAGTGGTACAAGAAGGCTACTAGAGCATTTTTTTAACACTAGTGACGGTATACCATCAGGACCTGCACTTGAGGATGGTTTCAGCTTTAAACACGCATTGTTAACGGCAGCAGTCGTAATCCTAGGGTGAGGACCAATCGATGAATGGAGTGGAACGTTACTGACAGCCCTTAAAATTTGTTGTGTAGTTAAAGTTTCATCGGAAAAAACACTACTAAATTGCATACGGAATAAATTGCTAATACTAGCAGAGGTCGATGCATTCAATTCACCAAAGGACATGTGAGTTGGTAATCCAGATTCCTTTCTCTGGTCGTTGACATGATTCCAGAAACGTTTAGGATTAGTTTTAAGATTGTTCTGGATGCTGCGTTGATAATCATAATAGAGCGCCTTATTTAGCCGTTTATATCGATTATTCACGAATACGTAATGTGATCTTAATTGAAGTGACGGATGCTTAGTAAGTTTTTTCAAGGTTGATCTTTTTACACGTTTAAATCGTTTTAGAAGCGGATTTGACCAAGGAGGATGAGCTGGCTGACGACAAGTTTTCTTTGGAACAAACTGGTCGATTGAGTACAAAACAATGTTTGTCCAAACCGAAGCAGTGGTGTTGCAATCGTTGTCAGATAGTAGCAAGCTCCAATCTAATGATGATATCTGTGATGAAATCTGTCCATTGCCTCGAAGTTTCCATTTTTATAATCGTAGAATATTGAATCCGAATTACGCTTAAAAATTAGCGGTGAAGATTTCGTTATAGAGATATGGAGAGGCGGATGATGACGGCAAATTTTAACGAGTGGTTCAGGTGCTACAACGACTAGGCAAAAATTTGATAACTCCTGACTGGTGAAGCAGAGATCGAGAAGGCGATTGTTGCCATTGTACTGCTCATTCAGTTGCACTAGTCCAGCAATGTTATATTCATCCAGTAGCCTGTGACAAAATTCATTGTTCAAAGACTCAGCGTGGGGAAACAGATGATTAGCGGCAGAGCGAACCCATTTAATGTACCGCGGGTAATGCATTGTACAAGCTGCAAACAGCTAGGTCATACGGCAACCTATTGTTGCAACAAACTGCGATGCGGCAAATGCGGAGAGGCCCATGAGGACGATCTCTGCAGAAGAGCAGTGGAAAAGTGTTGCTACTGCGGGGAGAATCCTCATGATCTTTCGGTGTGCCCTACGTACATACAGCGTGCGGAGAAATTGAAGCGATCCGTGAAAGAACGTTCCAAACGTTCTTATGCGGAAATCTTAAAAAGAACCACTCCATCGACCCCTGAGAACCCGTTTGCAATCTTGCCAGTTGAAGAGGATACCTCTGACGACCCAGGCGAAGGACCTTCCTACACACAGGTTGAAGGAAGCAGGAAAAGACAAAATCTGGCTTCTCCCAAGCTTCCTCGTAAAGGCCTCAGACTGTCCTCTTCGTCACAAAAGAACCAAACGGAAACAAAAAGTGCTGACTCAAAACCGAAGCAAACACCTCCTGGGTTCAAAAAACTTAGGGATGATAAGGAGTACCCAGCACTTCCTGGGGCATCAAAAAACCCGAATGACCCCAAAGCACAACCAGAAAATCCAACAAACGCTGGATTATTGAAATTTTCTGATATCGTGGACTGGATATTAACAGCCTTCAATATTACTGATCCTCTGAAAAGCTTCCTAACTGCTCTACTGCCAACAGTAAGGACATTTTCAAAACAGTTGACTGAACAATGGCCCCTCCTTGCAGCGATCGTATCTTTTGATGGATAATTTACCACTGAGAATCGAAGATATGATCATTGTGCTTCAGTGGAATTGCAGAAGTATCATCCCAAAACTTGATTCTTTCAAACACTTAATTGCGATGTATTCTCCTTGAGTGAAACTTGGCTTACTTCTAACATCAACCTCGACTTTCATAATTTTAACATAATCCGCCTGGACCGAGAAGACTCTTATGGAGGGGTACTTTTAGGGATTAAAAAGTGCTATTCATTTTATCGTATTAACCTCCCCTCGACACCGGGAATTGAAGTTGTTGCTTGCCAAATTAATATTAAAGGCAAAGATCTATGTATAGCTTCTATCTACATTCCTCCCAGAGTCTCGATAGGGCATCGTCGGCTTGCAGACATCATAGAACTTCTTCCTTCACCGCGGCTGGTTTTAGGGGACTTTAACTCGCATGGTACAGGATGGGGCTGCTTATATGATGATAATCGTTCTTCGTTAATCCAAGATCTGTGTGACAACTTTAATTTGACAATTCTAAACACGGGAGAAATGACACGGAACCCTAGACCGCCAGCACAACCAAGTGCGCTGGATTTATCCCTTTGCTCGACTTCGCTACAGTTAGATTGCAAGTGGAAGGTAATCTGTGATCCTCACGGTAGCGATCACTTGCCGATCATAGTTTCTATCACCAACCGTGGAAGACCATCGGAAACAATCAATGTTTCGTACGATTTCACACGAAACATTGATTGGAAACGTTACGCGAGCTCGATGTCTGAGAAACTAGAAACATCACAGGAGCTTCCTCCGGAGGAAGAGTATACATTTTTGGCTGGCTTGATTCTTGACACCGCAATTCAAGCTCAGACGAAACGAGTACCTAGCGCGCAAACTAGTATGCGTTCTCCCAACCCATGGTGGGACAAAGAGTGCTCAGAGCTGAAAACGAAAAAAGCTTCAGCCTTCATCTCGTTTAGAAGGAACGGAACTCCAGATAATTATCGGAAATACGCGGCGTTAGAATTTCAAATGAAAAGTCTGATTAAAGCTAAGAAACGCGGTTACTGGCGAAGGTTTGTTGACGGATTAACGAGAGAAACAGCAATGAGCACTCTTTGGAATACGGCCCGTCGCATGCGCAATCGAAATCACGCGAACGAAAGCGAGGAATATTCTAACCGCTGGATATCTGATTTCGCTAAGAAAGTATGTCCTGATTCTGTTCCGGAACAGAAGATATCCCGCGTCGCGACATTGAATACAAACGAAACACCGTTTTCGATGGTAGAGTTCTCACTTGCGCTCTTGTCGTGTAACAATAGAGCCCCGGGGTTAGACAGAATTAAATTCAACTTGTTGAAAAATCTGCCCGACTCTGCCAAAAGGCGCTTGTTGAATTTATTCAACAAGTTCCTCGAGGGTAATATTGTCCCACACGAATGGAGAGAAGTGAGAGTTATTACTATTCAAAAACCTGGAAAACCAGCCTCCGATCACAATTCGTATCGGCCGATTGCTATGCTTTCCTGTATTCGGAAATTGTTGGAGAAAATGATTCTCTTCCGTCTAGACAATTGGGTCGAAACAAATGGATTGCTTTCAGGTACACAATTTGGGTTCCGCAGGGGCAAAGGAACGAACGATTGTCTAGCGTTGCTCTCAACAGAAATTCAAATGGCATTTGCTCGTAAAGAACAAATGGCATCAGTTTTCCTCGACATCAAGGGGGCATTCGATTCAGTTTCCATTAACGTTCTATCTGAGAAGTTGCATCAGCATGGTCTTTCACCAGTTTTGAACAACTTTTTATATAATCTATTGTCCGAGAAACACATGCATTTTGAGCATGGTGATTTGACGACAAAGCGATTCAGTTACATGGGTCTTCCTCAGGGCTCATGCTTAAGCCCCCTTTTATACAACTTTTACGTAAATAACATTGATGAATGTATCAACACATCTTGCACGCTAAGACAACTTGCCGACGACAGTGTTGTGTCTATTATAGGACCCAAAGCTGCCGATCTCCAAGGACCATTGCAAGATACCCTCGACAACTTGTCGACATGGGCTTTTCAAATGGGTATCGAGTTCTCTACGGAGAAAACTGAGCTGGTTGTATTTTCAAGGAAGCGAGAACCTGCGCAACTACAGCTTCAACTAGGGGGTGAAACCATAGCTCAGGTTTTCACATTTAAATATCTCGGGGTCTGGTTCGATTCCAAAGGTACCTGGGGATGTCACATTAGGTATTTGAAACGAAAATGCCTACAGAGAATCAATTTCCTTCGTACAATAACCGGAACTTGGTGGGGCTCTCACCCAGGAGACCTGATCAGGTTGTACAAAACGACGATATTGTCAGTAATGGAATATGGATGTTTCTGTTTCCGCTCCGCTACGAATATTCATTTCATTAAACTGGAAAGAATTCAGTATCGTTGTTTACGTATTGCCTTGGGTTGCATGCAATCAACCCATACGATGAGTCTTGAAGTGCTGGCGGGCGTCTTACCGTTGAAAAACAGGTTCTGGGATCTCTCATATCGACTGCTAATCCGATGCGACATTTTGAATCCGATGGTGATAGAAAACTTTGAAAAGCTCGTCGAGCTTAATTCACAAACCCGTTTTATGTCCTTGTATTTTGACTACATGGCTCAGAATATAAATCCTTCTTCGTTTGTTCCCAATCGTGTTCATTTTGTGGATACTTCTAATTCTACTGTGCTTTTCGACACATCCATGAAAGAAGAAATTTGTGGAATCCCGGATCCTGTACGCCCTCAAGAGATCCCAAAAATTTTTAATAATAAATTTAAAGAAGTCGACTGTAATAAAATGTTTTACACTGACGGATCATATCTAGACGGGTCCACTGGCTTCGGTATATTCAATGTAAATTTCACCGCTTCCTATAAACTCAGTGATCCAGCTTCAGTTTACGTCGCAGAACTAGCTGCAATTCAGTATACCCTTGAGATCATTGACACTCTGCCCACAGATCACTACTTCATTGTATCGGACAGTCTCAGTTCCATTGAGGCTCTCCGTTCAGTGAAGCCTGGAAAGCACTCACCGTATTTCCTGGGGAAAATACGGGAACAATTGAGTGCTTTATCTGCAAAATCATACCAGATTACCTTGGTTTGGGTCCCCTCACATTGTTCCATACGGGGCAATGAGAGGGCGGACTCGTTAGCCAAGGTGGGCGCACTAGAAGGTGATATCTATGAAAGACCAATCTGCTTCAATGAATTTTTCAGTTGCTGTCGTCAGAAAACTCTAGCTAGCTGGCAGAATACATGGAATAGTGGAACTCTGGGACGATGGTTACACTCAATAATCCCACAGGTATCGACGAAAGCTTGGTTCCGGGGGTTAGACGTGAGCCGAGACTTTATTCGTGTAATGTCAAGGCTCATGTCTAATCATTATATGTTCAGCGCGCATCTCCGTCGTGTGGGGCTCGCTGAGAGTGGTGTCTGCGTTTGCGGTGAGGGTTATCATGACATCGAACATGTTGTTTGGACATGTGTCGAGTATTGTGATGCCAGGTCCCAACTCATAGGTTCCCTTCGGGCCCGAGGTATACCACCCTTCGTACCAGTCCGCGACGTCTTGGCAACTCGAAATCTTCCTTATATGACTCTCATCTATAACTTCTTGAAAACTATCAATGCTCAAATTTAGTGCTCTCCCTATCTCTTTCTCGTCTACAGCTCTACCGCACTCTTCTTTACGTTGCTGGAAGTATGGCCTGTGTAAACGATGCTTCGGAGCATGCACCTGCCTTGAACTGACTGAGTTGCTGGAAGCTACCCAAAAACGTCACATCAACGTCAGAACACACCAACGAAGCATCCCAATCCAGAATAATCTCTTCATTGCTACAAGCTGAAAAACATGAAGATTCATCGAACGCAAAATGTGTCTAAAAGATGTATGCCACAAACCAATGATGTATTCAAATTTCAATTCAATACTGTGTAGGTCCCACCCTCCCTATGTCCCCTTACTAACTGGGGAGTATGCCGCCCCGTAATACGGCATCCCTTTCTCTCTCCCTAACAACAAGACAATCGGCCACGTTAAGCTAAAGCAAATGAGCCTAATAAAAATTTTATTTGAAAAAAAAAAAAAACCAATCATAATCAGTTTGCCTAGAAGCATCAATTTTATTTGCGTTCCACCTTTTCGGCAGCTTTGATGCAACAACCAACCAGCTCAGAAGTTCTTCAGTCGCAAACTAAACTTTTAACCATAAACAAACTGTGGGTTTTACCATTGACACAAAATTAACAAATCTGCGGACAGTTGGATCGACAGTATTCCTCATTCCTAATTTCCCAAATTATGGGAATCAATTGCACTCGCCGACCGACAGTGTCGAACAATGACTCATAAACATTGAGTCCCGGTCCCTCCCCCTGCCGAGCCGATAATAACCGGACAAAATGTGCCAGGTCAAAAAATCATTACCCATCTACGGAGAAATTCGACCCAAAACATGTATCACTTTGGTGATGATAGGGATCTCCACAAATCGACAAAAAGTAACTTCTAAACCGATGCTGACGATGGCAGTAGTGGGAAAAATTGCTTTTTGGACGATGAAGATGATGATAATGATGGCGGTGGTGAACATTGTGCCGGTAATGGCAATGTTTATGAACCGTGAAGACGCCACTTTTTCGCTTTTGTGATGCGCGGGTAATTATTCAACCGGTCGATTGGCTATGATGGTCGGCGCAGTCGAGAATAGGGAGAACCGCTGGCAGCCTCGCCGGACAGCTTCACTTCCTACATGAACATGGAGATCTCATTATACCCGTCTAATGGAACGCACAGATCAGTTGATGTTGGACAAATGAATACGAATGGAGTTAGAATTTTGATGATCGAGAATCACACACACACACAAAAACTGTGAATAAGCGAAACTTGAAAACCGTTCATCCTTCAGAACGGCTTCGAACCAGGTGACTGATCTCGCCGGAATGCACCGGTTACTGCCCCCGAAAATCAATGTTTCGTGGAGGACCGAGCCAAGTGTTGATACATTGGACACGCGAAGATAGAAAATCAGTCATCTATGAGAAATATGCTCAAGAGATAAATTGAAGGGGAGAAATCGGTACCCACTCATTGCAGCATCCACAGGTCCAGAAAGCTTGTTGATGATGGTATAGGGTTCCAAGCACTAATAGGAACTAGTAATTTATGCACAACACCGAGCTGGCACTCAGCATGGGCTATGTAAAGATTAAAATGATTTTGTTCATCTCATCTCCCTCCGGAATGAGTTAATGTAAAAATAGACAGACAATCTATGAACAAATTGACAGGGCTGAAACGGACAACGTACATGGCAGAGGCATTATCTGCCAGTGTCATCATGTTGGTCCTTACCATGAGTATAGCCAACTGAATAGAAGACTACTGACATTTAAGCTGAAAAAGATTTTCATTGTCAAGGTTAACACGAGTCACGGTTCCGTAAGTCTTACCGAATCGTGTGCCAGTGATTTCAGGAAAACATCATAACAGAACGTTGGAGTCGACTTGAAGATCGGTAGAATATATGAGTAACGGTAAAATACTGTTCTACAGTATCCGACACCTTTCTGAACCACAGATAAAAAAGGTATGCCATCAATCCGGATATAAATAAACATACCTCTCCATCTATGTAACATCGATAAAAATAGCAACTATTCTACTGTGTCATTGTACTTGGTTTGCTCGGTGCAGTTGATATTGAATGCATGTTTTAGAGAGCTATTGAAGTGCACTATATCGAAACAAAAGTGGAAAATTTTAATGCACACACAATAAAAAAATTATGTAAATTTGCGTCCCAATTTACTTAAATTTATATCCAACAGCAAGTAAATGAGGTAAGGGGGATCCAAACCAACCCCCCTGATATGTCCACAGTTCACCATAATCTACAGTTCCCAACTATATCCCATTCTCGAACAACACGCCGTAGTAACTATTTGTTTCGTGTTACAAGCCTGGGTTAAAGACGGATCCTTTTTGTTGGTCCAACTAAATATAATGCACTTCCATCTGATACACAAAGAATAAACAACCGTGCCACATTTGCGGCTAGACAAAAGCACCATTTTAAGCACAGACTTAACGAAACATTTAACTAATGTAGTTTTTGGTTTTATAATGTATTTATCGTCAACATTATTTCATCACAGTTCGCTTTCACATCTCATCCAAGTCAGTCGATAAAACAAAACCGCTTACGTTCGGGACAGAAGAAACCAAGTACAGTATTGTCTAATGAACAATAGAACGACCACGAAATGAGTGAACCAAACGAACAAAAGCTACCGCCGACACGAAAGAATACAATTGTTGTTGACTTCAGGCAGTGCAAAATTCGACCTTCGATACGAGAACTTGAAGGTTTGCTTAAGGAGCAAATGCATCTTGACATTCAACGTGTGCATTTACTTCAATGCAATAAGACAAATAATGTTGTTTACATCCAGTTTTAATAAGAGTTGGATGCAATTCAATTCGTAAAAGACAATAACAATGTGCACTATGTGGAGCACGAGAACATTAAGTACAACATTCCAGTATATATGGAAGATAGTGCTATAGAAGTGAGTTAAAGTAGCAGTAACCAGAGTACTATGTTAAGAAGAAAAACTAAAACATCGCACAAGCAGCGTTTGGAATATTTATTTATCGGTGAATGAATATATAGTTTCCATTGCATTGTGAGCGAATAATTTCACTGCTCACAAAGAGGATGCCTTGCCAGCCAAAAAAAACACACAAACAAAATGCCAGTGGAAGCAATTATATTCGACATAACATATACACAGATGGTACAGTGTGCTGGTATTAAAGTTTTCATTAAGCATAGAAGCCGTGCATACAATTTTCTTTCTCGTGGTCTGAACGTCGTTATTCTCACAAAATAATTCATAGAAAGCAAACTATCTTCACGGGGCTAGAAAGTGATAAGGATTATATATTCGGTTTTCGCTAACAGACTGATGACTGGCTCTCCGAACGCGAACGGCTGTTAATGATGACTTTATGCCACGAAAACTGTTACATATCACTTATTTAATTCGTGTCAAAACAGTCATCAGTCTGTTTGCGAAAACTGAATATATAATCTTCATCATTTTCTAGCCCCGTGAAGATAGTTTGCTTGCTGTGAATTATGGGGTTAGGCATTCTCTCTCACCGATAGAAGGAGAAACAGTAGTAAGGGTGAATATTGTTCGCTCTCTTCTATTCTCGTGCATGGACAGCCATTCCAATAAAGCAACAAGGCTCACGCATCTTCAAAAGCGGCATGGTTCATAAAGCAGGTAAATTGATGAATATCATACGCCGTGAAGCATGTTTACTCATCTTCACTGCTTCGTTCATCCAAACCCTGCACAGTAAGCATTATGAAGACTCAAATTAAAATAATCCTGTAGATGTTACTCAAATTAAAAAAGAAGCAGCTGATGTTACTTAAATTAAAAGAATCCTGCTGATGTTACTCAAATACAAAAATTCTGCTTATGGTTACTGAATTAAAAGATCCGTTTGTGTTACGACTTCTGTTGTTACCAAAAGATTTCCATATTATTCAAGATTGAAAACAAGAAATCGAATAAAAAGAACACGTTTAAATAAAACAAAAATAAAATAATTGAGTTTTTTGGAAAAAATTGAAATTTAGATATTTTTAATTGTGTTTTAATTTTCGAAATATTGTTATCAAAAAGTTAAGACTTTTTGACTTTCTCTATAAAAACGTATTAGGATTACTGGAAAAACCGACTTTCGTACGGAGTCTTGGAGACTGGAAAAACCGGATTACTGGAAAAACCGACTTTCGTACGGAGTCTTGGAGACCAATAGTGTTATATATCACTCGATGCAGCTCGACGGGATCGGGAAATGTCTTTGTGTGTATGTATGTGTGTACGTATGTGTGTATGTATTTGTGAGTATGAGCGTGCACATTTCAGAGATATTTTTATCACTCAATTTGCTCAGAGATGGATGAACCGATTTGTGCAAGCTTAGACTCGTTTGAGAGGCACTATTGATCCATTAATCAAGTACGAAGATCCAACGGATGTGACTGCTGGTTCCGCTGATATTGTAGTATAATTGACCTAACTGACAAAACGCAGTTTTTTTACCACTCAATTATCTTAGTTATGGATAATCCGATTTCTACAAGCCAAGGTGCGTTTGAAAGCTACTGTTGAATTTTGTATCAAGTTCGAAGATCACAAAGCTTGCACTCCCGGTTCCGGAGATATAACACTATAAGTGACGTAAGCGAAAAACAGGCGTTGTTTTTTATCGCTCAATTCAAACTCAAATTTCGACTTAGACTCGTTTGCAAGCTACTATTAGGTTATTTGATAAGCTTGCAATACGAATGGTCGAGGATAGAATATTGAAAATGTTTTAATGCGACTATTTAAATGGCAAGAGAAAAGCATTATCACACTACTAGGTGGATTAGGAAGGGTTTTAAGTAGAAATTCTGCACATTGAAATAATTTTGCTTTCAATTTTATGATCGAAAAAACCGAATTAGGAATGTTGTTTTCCTTCTTATTTAGATTCTTATCTCGCGCCCAAAATCAGTGAAGTGACCCCGCCCGTTTAAAGATACACCAAACGTCTTATTTTGGTTTAGATTATGATATTCTGATTTTTTTTCGAAATCGGAGATGCCCGGGTACAATATTGTGTCGGCAATTGGTGGAATGACCGACACGTTTTTTCCTGTATTTTTTGACATTAAGGAGTGTATCGATAAGTAGTTAGCAACATTCAAACAGTTATTACTCTGAAACGGCTCAATTTTTCGCAGCGTGTTTTGCGGTGACATGTTTGTTTACATGTCAATAACAGCTGCGCCATCGATTGGTTTCGGTACGGTTTATCGATTCAATGATGAGTCGAATTGATCCGGAAACGCGAAAGAAAATTCTGCACACTTGGTGCTCAGAAAGCGGTGCCACGTACAACAAAATTGCAAAACGGGTGAAAGTGCACCACACCAGTGTCAAAAATATTATCGAGAAGTTCGGTAAGACCCTTTCCATGAAGGATTTGCCCCGATCCGATAGGAGAACGGGTCCCAGCCAGCCCGGCCGGGACCTAAAAGTGGTTGAGTACATCAGGAAAAACCCATCGGCGTCGACGCGGGATTTGGCCAAGCAGTTCAACACCAGCATCGGGATGATTCAACGGATGAAAGTTCGGAACTCCCTGAAAACGTACAAGAAACAGAAGGTGCAGAAAAAGTCCCTAGTACAGCAAGTTCAGGCCAAAACAAGAGCGCGAAAACTGTATAACCGGATTCTACAGAATAAAGACGGATGCATCTTGATCGACGACGAAACCTACGCCAAGGAAGACTCTCGAGCGCTGCCCGGACCGCAATATTATACGCAATCGGTGTACCAGGACCTGGACGACGCTGACACCACGGTGGCGATGGGAAAGTTTGGGCAGAAGGTGTTGGTCTGGCAAGCAATTTGTACCTGTGGTTTGCGGTCGTCGATATTTTTCACGAAGGGCACAATTAACGCCAAGGTGTACGAGGAATAATGTTTGAAGAAGAGATTGCTGCCACTGTACAGAGAGCATAAGGCTCCTCCTCTCTTCTGGCCGGATTTGGCTTCAGCCCACTTCGCCAACTACATTCTACACTGCCCATACTTGCATATCAGTCCCATATAGAAAATCGCGTGTCGAGAAAAAGACGATTAAAATTTTATTTCCGATTTTTTTGATTTATTGTGCTACCTAATGTTAAATCATGGTATTATTACTTGAAATATCGGTAATACACCTTTCCCCATTACACAATACAAGTAGGTTTAGAATTTTCCCTACACAAAAATCTCAGAATTGCGGAAGCAAATGATGTCCTCATGGTATCAACCAAATCATATATATATAATAGGGCTGAAAAGTCACCACTTGTGGCTGAACACCCAATTTAAATCTTAATAATTTAATTTTAACTCATATTCCAATAAATAGTTATTTAAAAAAAATCGGTAATACACCTTTACTATTCCAATATTGTCACAAATGAAATTATTGAAATTTGCACTGAATGGGATTGATATGTGAGTACTTTGCATATGGGACAGACATGAGTTGATATTTTTTTTCACATTTTGCTGAACAACCCTAAACTTTTATTGCAATTTCTAAAAGTATATTGAGGATAGATTTCATTCCTCAAGCTAACTCAAAATTGGCGAAAATCGATATGGGACTGATATGCGTACATGTATAATGTACAATTCGTGGAAAAGGACATCAACCCACCGAACTACCCGGATCTTCGGCCAATTAAAAGGCATTGGGCAATTGTCAAGCGGCACTTTCGGAAGGAAGGTACAGTGTCCCAAAACATGAAGGAGATCAAAAAAACTGGACAGCTGCCACCAGGAGAGTCACAAAAGTAACTGTGCAGAATTTAATGAAGAATGTCAAGTCCAAAGTGCGAGCGTTTTACAGAAACAAGGATTTTCTTCAATATAATCAGTGAAATGCATAAAAATGTAATTTTTCTACAATATATCGAAAACTGATGTCAAAATATGTTTTTTTTTCGCTTTTTCATTCAATAATCAATGTTGCTAACTACTTTTCGATACACTCCTGAACTAACATGTAATTTTGTTTTAAATGCTATACCTTAGAATTGGTATTCTAAACACTTTTCGTTTTCGTTTTTTATTAAATCAATATTTCTCAGAATCAAATAAACAGATTGAGTAGCTCTTGAACTCCAATGCCTGTTTTGATTGAAATACATTCTGCAAGTAACGCATATCATGGCCATGATGAATGTTAATGCGAGAAGAGTTTGCTCATGATTTGGAAATGTTGTTCAAGGATTCATGAATAATTGTCATGATTTCATGAGAAGTTAAAATGATTAGTTTTAAATCTTTTTAGTCGCGACAACGTAACGAAGACGTTAGGATATTGCATCTTTAAAGGGTTACATAAATAGTGTAAATTGTGCGTCTGCTTGGTGATTTCAATTGAACTGCTAGGTGGACATGGAAAATCAATCAGAACTGCTTCAAGCCTTGATAAGTGTACGTGTAGAAATCGAACGAATTACATTTTGGCTTCTATTTGAAGAAAGACAGACTACGAGTTCAAAAAAAGTTTCGAGTATGTCATAAAGTAACTTATTCGTATTTTAAAACACTGCAATAATTTTCGGACCACAGAAAGATGTGAACAGCGAAAAGAATAAATCTAGTAATAGCAAGCCATTTCAATTAGCGGCATTTGATCAAATGAAAATCACCTACACGCACACACATTTATCTTCAATTGCTAGCAATCGAGAATCACCCAATTTCACCATAAATACAAAGCACTTCACAGATTAATCTGCTTCAATTCCGCTATTTGGCATATCATTACATCGATCCAAGCAAGTGGAATGGTTTGAAAGCGTTTTTGACGGAAGCCTTGCTCGAACGAATCACCGAAAGCATAGAGACCACACCAGCGAAACCATTTCAAGTTTCTGCATAAGGAGCCACCGTACACTTAGGCTGTTGGATTACTTTTCATGTGGTTGGATATGGGTTGGTCCGCTGATGGATGAAGTCGCTAATAGCATTCATTTGCACCCACATTGTGTTTACCATCTGCTTGAAATTAGGCTGAGCAGCACCTAGGTACCGGCGTATATGAAAGATCCGCTGGGAAATGTTGATTCTTGAGTGCACTAGGAAATCAAGCAGTTTTTTGTTGTATCTGATTCAATGGGAAACATAAGCACAAATAGTGTTTTTTAAATCAATGCTACATCGGAGTACAAAACAAACTCGAATGAGTGCAGTCTGCAGTATAGGGTAATAACAAAACCGCTTCAAATTCATTACTAAATAAATCAATAGAGAGAAATATGCTGTGACGTGTACACTTCGATTTGTGTATTTTGGCAAGTAGGTAAAACCACTATTGAGATGCGCTGGTGGATTTCCATTCTCAACCATGTATTTAAGCTGTTTCAATATAAAGCTTTCTAACCAAATGAGTTAACGAGATCATCCATTGCAAACTGTATGTGAAAGTAGAGTAAATCAACTTCGAACGAAGAAGCGCTTACCGACATTAGTTGAATTTTGTTGATTCATAACGGAATCTTTTTGCTTCCATCCCGTCACGTCTTGAATTCACTTGTTATGAAACATAAATTACGGTCGTTACTCAGTATGGCTGTTCGTGGGTGGGTCGGACAAACCAAAACAATGATCGATATTTCGACAACAAACGTCAAGTATAGGCAATATAATTACGAGAGTCAATGAATGCAGTAATTTTTAGTTAAGCTCATGCAACGTGTGTTCAATAAATTCTGTAGCATTGTCTGGGAAATCACACCGAAACAAATTGACAGCCTTCAAAAAGTGTGTAAAACCATGACGAAAATCACGCGAAATGAACCATAATTGACACAATGATTTGCAAACAACTTCAACAAAAAAAAAAACAATTGCCTAGATTGGCGCGAAAACTCCACGCCCCATCATCGTCAAGGTGTTTACTTGCAGATCGTATCAAATTACCAGCACCGTTAGAAAATCAACGAATTGCCAACAACCACACTATGCCTTATTGGTATTATAGCTGCCGGACTAAGCGGTGATTGCACGCCAAATAATCGTGATTGACTGTGATTGCTTACCAGAAAGAATACATCTAGTCCGCTACAATATCAAGTGACAAGAAAATTGTCACTGACAGCAAGATTCAAGATAGAAACCACTTTCTAAAAATGGACACATTCGAAACGGAGATGCTTTGGACAGAAATTCGTCGAGCTCAATTTTACTGTCGTGAAACCATCAGTGCCGAGTAAATATTATACCAACGTACTAACGACTGAAAGAACACAGGTTCGTATCCTGCTGGAGCGCGTAAGAAAAAAAAAAGACGGGTGGGTAATGTCACAGACATAACTGGAGGACGTCCTTCACACTTCCGAAAATCGATAATCGTTGCATACTTTCACTGCTTCTATTCCAGAATTGTAATTTTTTTTATATCGTTTATTTATACCCGGCTTTAACGGTTTCTGTCGTTCGCCGGGGATTGTAGTTCATTATTTATTTCATTTATCTACTCCAGAACGTAAACTCTGGACCAGGATTCAAGAATTAGAACTAAATTCGGAATTTGGAACTGGCTTACAATTCAGAATGGTTTGGGATCCAGATTAAGAATTTAGTTCTAGAATTCTAGAACTGAAGTCATTTTCAGAAGCCAGGTTCCTAAATTAATTCCAGAACTGAATTCTGAACATGAACACTGAACCTGAATAAAAAAATCAGCTCCACAATCTAGTTCTCAATTTAGTTTCAGCATGCTGGCTCTGAATTCTGAAACTGAATTTAGGAATTAATTTCAGGAACTGGACTCAGGAAGTAAATACTGATACTGAATTCATGAATTGTTCCAAAATTTTGATCCAGAATTTTGATGTTGAATTCCTGAATTAGAATTATGGATTCAAGTTTAGACATTTTAATCGAGGTGCTAATTTCAGTTCCAAAATCTAGTCAAGTAGCCGGTTTCAAAAATCTCTTTCCAGAAAAATAGAATTCATTTCCACAGCCTTAGTTTTAAATTTTGAACCTGAATTCTGTAACTAAATTTTGAAACTGGTAATATGTGAAAGTTTAAGAAAAAGTTTACACTCAATTATCTCTGAAACAACTCAACCGATTTTCGCAAACTAAGATTCAAATGAAAGGTCTTGTAGTTTTCTAAAACTTTGCAAAATATTTTATCTGGATTCGACTTTCGGTTCCGGAACTAAAGAGTGATAAGTGGAAAATTACCAATTTCATGAGTATTTTTTTGCGAGCGAAGGATAAAAACAGGTACAAATCCCATAAAACTGTCTGATAAATTTTTCTAGTTTGCAGAGCTTGTTAGTTTGTGAGCATAAAAACTTAATTCAGGCACTACTGGTTCCCCATTTTCCTGTTCCGGAAGCACCGAAAGTGGTGATAAAAAACTCCAAAAATAGAACTCACCTCGATTTCTCTACGATGCTTGAACCGATTTCCACAAATCATGATTTGAATTAAAGCTCATCTTATCTTTGAAGCTGCTGTGAAATTTTATTTGGATCCGACTTCCGGTTTCGGAGTTATAGGGTAAAGTGTGTTCAATATTGTACACCGTCATACCGGCGAAACAAAACTTTTATTCCCAATCTTAGGGTCAAATGAAAGGTCTTGAGGTCTTATCAAAAATTACTGCATATTTTCGGATACAAAAAAAAAATGCGTCGTTCAAAGTACGATGACGAAATCGCATAAAATCTTCAAAATTTGAATATAAACTAGTCGAGTTTGTACGTCTTGTTAGTTGGTGGCCGTACGAACCGACTTCGATTATACCGGTTTTCGAATTCCAGTGCAGGAAGTACATTTTGAATAGAATACCACAATATTAATATGGCATCATTACACCACTAGGTGGATTAAAACAGGTTTTTTACAGTATATCAAGTAGTATCAACAAACACTGCTCTCAATAAAGTTTGCTGGTCAAAGCTGGTATTAAAAACAAATACCGGCGAATAATTCTCCTTAGCTTTGAAACATCAGCCAAACTTAATACTGAACAAGCGGAAGATCAAAATGCTTCTGAATGACATAACATAACCTTAATTTGTTATGGCTATTGCAGTTAAGTCCTAAGTGACAAATGTGACAACCACAGTGGGAATCCAGTATTGAAATTTTATCGGGGGGAAATTGTGATTAAATGATGACTACATTTTCCGAGGGAATTGAAGAGAACGATAGTTTACAAAACATATACAATTGTTTTTGTCTGTATAGGTTCAACATGATTAATAAAAGTAATTGTTTTTGAGTCATGTTATCGAATTTTTAATTATCTTCCTTTTACAGTTATAATAAAATGTCAAGTGAAAAATGGCCCAAGGCTGCCGACTCTCTCCTATATAACCGATCAAGAGAGAAGGAAAAACATGAACAAACGTCCCAAAATGCAGCGATTTTAGATTAGTTAAACTACCGAACTGCAACCTAAGTGTGAAAAAGTGTCAACGGATTTACAAGAAAATTTGAGAAAATTCGAAGAAAGGTATTTTTCTATTTATATTTATACGATCATTAGTATGGCTGCTTATTATGCTATTTTTCTTTTGAATGATTATATTCTTGTGTGCATGCAATTGCAACATGTTTTATGGAAAGCAAGTTTTGTGGACCCGTACAAAAACAGTCTAATCTATAATCTTGATGTTCCTGACAATTATGTTGTAATCAGTTGTGCAATTTACGTTGCTAATGATCGTGAAATTTTTCCCAATAGATATAGATACAAGATCGTTGTTGCTGATAAGTTTTTGAAGAATGTGGATTGACCGGAGATTTACAGTTGTAGACAGAAAACGTGTCGAATTTTTAGAGAACGCGAAATTAAGGCCTGAGAAAAGTGCGTCGCGTATAGATTTTGAATCGATCACATGGCGTTATCAATTCCCTTTTGCGTCTGTGTGTTTAGAAACCTTGTTGAGGTCGATTTAATTTCTCTTCTCTCCTATGTTTGATGAAAAAATATAAGACCTAATTTCCATCGCAACAACATATATGCTTTTATGTACATACTAATCGTATCTAAACTAAATTATCTTGATTTTGTCACGGTAGACTTTCTCACGGTAGAGATATTCGATGAACAAGTAGAGATAAGTCATTCAAAGCGTTGCAGTTTTCAGAAGTTGTCCAGTCCGAAAAAAATCTATCCGAGCGGAAAACTCAATGAATCATTCTGAAATTTTCACAAAATATTCTTAACTAAAACTTTAAAGTCATTGTCAGGTGGATTTCCGGTATTCATCACCGTTTCAAGAAAAATCGATTTGAAACGGGAAAGTATTCAGACAGATCTTAACCGTACTGTCCTCAGCCCTTAAGGAACAGTACAAGGCTTCGAAAATTTTTAAATGATTCAGTAGACAGCATTAACTTTTGCTTTTGATAATTTTGCGTCATAGCTTATTATTGTCACTCTATTTAAGCCCAGAGTCTGACGTTTCCATTGCGCTAGCATATTGGAAAAAATAGCGGAAACTTGGTGATGTCGATGACATCTACGTATAATTTCCCGTTGCTGTATTACCATTTTTTCTAATTAGAAGAGCACCAAGCTTTACGATTGAGTCATCAGTTGTTTAAGAATCCATCAAGAGAGTACATTATTTTTAGACTTGAGCTCAACTTCTGCGGCATATGCAAAATTCTCTAGACAGGCATGGATGATTCACACTTTTCCCATAGCTCTGTACCATTCTGCCATTTACTACCAATATTAGCTTATACATCTCATTGGCAGCACAGCATCCGCTGGTTGAACGTGCTGCTATGATGTTTCTTCCCTTCATCTTCTACTGCATCAGCGGTAGGCAACGAAACAAACAAAATGAATCCTGAAAATTTTACCGCCTCCGGTAAAGGTCAACAACTGTTGGGCTTTACATTTCGGATGTCAATGTATTTAGTTTCGATACAGTAGGGAAAGAAATTGATCTCAACGTTTACATCCATCAGCAAAATCGAACGGTTGGAAATCAGGGACCCACAGCGAGTCAGGAAATTGAAGATAATATTTCAAAAACACCCGTATAACGGTTATTAAAGAGTATAACTTAAAGCTCAATTTTAAACCGATTGTTACTCTATAAGGGCGGATTTGCTCCGAGCGATCATTGGCTTGACGATCTTCTCACCAGCGGGAGGGCCAAGTTAAATGAATTGGACAAAGGGGATATTGTCGGCTTGGCTTCGAGCCTCATGAACAATTCGATGGACAACATTTTTGGCCCTGTGATGTACTTTTTGATCAGCATTAGCATAGAAATTGTATTGTTGTCCAGCATTCTATTACGATTTAGATAGCGTTATGTCGTTAAATCGGCCACCCGAGGAGTGAATTGTCTAATCATTTATTGTGTCTGCCATATTGTTATATTCGATAGCACTGCTTACAACAGCGATTAAGCTTCAAAGGAAAAAATCTAATTTTACTCTTTTTTCTGGATTTTCTGGAAGTCCTGAAACTAACGAAATAATCCTAATTCTTACAGTTCAATTCAAAGTTGCACATTTGCTAATACTATTACTGGAGCATAGATTACGAATGTGAGTATCTTAAAGAACATTTTTCATGTTTCACGAAGATGCCTTTTTAAGTTAACCTGGAATGGTTCAGAGTTTTAGGTAAAGCAAAGAAAACTAAAAAAAAATCGATCTGATATAAGATTTTTATTTTAAATACGCCAATTTCATAGTACTGTTGAATTACATATACCTAGTATAAATTTCATTATTTTTACCTTTTTTTATAAATATAAAAGATAGGTATAGAATTCGCTCAAACTTTAGAAAAAATTTCCGAGGCCAGGAGGGCCGAATGTCATATACTAATCGATTCAGCTCGACGAACTGAGCAAATGTCCGTGTGTGTATGTGTGTGTGTCTGTATGTGTGTTGTCAACTAAGAGGTCGAGATCCCAGAGATGGCTGGACCGATTTTGATCAAACTAGTCCCAAATTAAAGGTCTCCCCGTCACCCTGAACGCTATTGAATGGTTTTAAGATCGGATGTTTACTTTTTGAGTTGTACGAAGTTTTATGTCAAAATTTTATGTTTTTTGACAGTATCTGTCACAATTGACCTTGAAAACAGAATATTTTTTCAGATTTAGATTCCGCACGGTAATACCTATCCAACAAGCCATAGATTGTTGAAATCTGTCCATTTTTAACGGAGATATCGAAATTTGTGTGTAAGCGACTTTTTCCCCTATCCCAGCAGTAGAAGTTTTGAGTGCTGTCTGGCACAAAAATGCTTGGGATCAACATAAAACACGATTTTTTATACTGTTACATACATTTGTTTCTAAGTACCCAAAAGACTGTGTACAGCATATTTTACCTCGGACCGATTTTAGCACGGTTCCTTTTTGGCAACATAATCGTTCGAATATGCCCTATGTAAACCAGATAATGGCATAATTTCCGAGTTGAAAGCAATTCCATAATTATATTGATTTAAACTACTTACAGCAATAAATGCTGGAAGAACATAACACGCATATACCATTCGAATCAGTTCGTCGAGATCAGCCAATGCGTGTGTGATAAATAATTTCACTTAATTTTCTCGGAGATGAACCAACAATGTTCTACAAACTCAGATTCATATGAAAAGTCGACTTCTGGTTCCGGAACTACAGGATGACATGTGAAACGAAATTGAAGTAGTGCTACTCATTTTTCTCATAGATGGCTTAACCGATCTAAGATTCAAATGAAATCTAGGAACCATACAAGATTAAAATGAAAGATGTTAAGATCCTATAAAACATCACGCTTTTAGTCAGATCCAACTTTCGGCTTAGGGGATACAGTGTGATTAGTATAAAAATTTCAGTTTTTGTTTCGGAAGGCACCCAAAAATTTAAATAGCGCTACGATTTCTCAAAGATGTCTACATTGATTTTCAAACATTTTGAAACAAAAGTGAACTATACAGCTGCTCAGGTGAATTTGTCTGACTTCGGCTACACCGAATTTCGAATTCCGTTTCCAGTGTCGAATCGTTTCTCAAAGCTCAATCGTTTCTCAAAGCTCAATCGTTTTCTCAAAAAAAAGCCAAATCGAAACAAAAGTTCAAATTAAAATAAATCCAATTTTATCCAATTCTGACTTCCGATTCTGGAATTATAGGATGATGAATTTTTAAAATTCAAAGCGATATAGAAGATGACAATCCCGAAAAGCTTTCAAGTTGGACTCAAAAATATTACAATTTATTCGTCATATGGCCATACGAATCGGTTTGGGTTATGCTGGTTCCTGAATACCGGCTCTGGAAGTACCTTAAATTACCGTAAACTCTAAAGCGGAACTTACTTCGACATATCATGGAATGTTTAATCGATTGTCCCACTTTTAGATTCAAATTCGATCCGATTTGCAGTTTCGATATTACAGAGTAATTAGTGATTAAAATCTGAAATTGCCACTTAAAACGACGGACATTAGAATAATGTCATGAAATTGAAACACCGAAGTTATTATTTCTTATTTCGTTATTGATAAGACATTCCAAATTCATCAACTTGATCCCGTATTTCTTTCTTCAAATAAATTTACAATACATGACAATTGATTAAACTGCATCAGAATCAATAAGAGAACAATTTTTATGATATAATTCTATTCTAAGTGCTAGAATATTAAATAACATTTAGATGTTTTGTTTAATAATAAAATTTGTTATTGGTTTGCAAATCACTTCTACCCGGGCTGAACGTAGGACTAGCTGGGTGTGGTGTATTATGGTCTCCTACAACTGAGTGAATGATTCACGGGAGAGGTTTACCGATGACAATTGATGCGTTTGAGCCGAGCATTGCAAGAAAAACGACCATAACACACCGATAGCAACGATAAAGTGATTCTGCAACATGACAATGCTTGCCCACAAGTTGCACAGCGGGTAAAAACATACCCACAAACACTCAAATGGGAAGTCCGTCGTATAGCTCATATTTTTTGGGAATAAAGTTTCAGATTTTTTTCGCATAGATTATAGTTAGTTTATTCAAACTATTGAATCAATTTTCCCTTTCTAATTTTTTCTTCAAATTTTCATCACAGACTTCCAAGAGTTCGAGAGTCATGAAAACCTAATCCAAAAATCGAATTGTATGATTTTCTCCTACCAAAATCAAAGTTTCACCAGATTGGAAGGAATTTTAGAAAGTCATCAATTCAATAGAATCTCAGTAACGAATTTAAATTTAAATTCGGATAATCACGTAAATTTTAAACACCTAAACACTTTTGGAAACTCAAATATATTTTGCTTCACAAAAGATGGTAATTTTGAATTAAGCAAACTTTCGTCTGCTTTTGAAGTGTTCAACAATGGCACTTTTTCGAGATTGTTAACTGTACCTGAATCTCTTAAGACACCCAGATCTTATTTATTTTGTTACTGCGACTCGAACGTGTTTGGCAACAACTTAAGCAATTCCGCTTCGCAAAACTGTCTGAGCTTACCTGAAAAGAGAGAAAAAAAAGTACACGTAAATACAACATTGCAATTTTATTTAGTTTGAATGCTTTTGAAAGCAATACGACTATGTAACGATCCAACCAACTTCTAATGAAATGTCCCCCCAAACCACAGAATAAAGCGCTTGTATACGATACTTAAATCGATCGTGAATCATTGATACTCTGAACGATGATCATAGACCTGAAGCCAGATGGGTAACGTAAAACGTTCGACATCAATGTCTGATAGAAGAATCGGATAAATCAATGACGTGGTGGTGCGGCTAGCTAGCGGTAAACTGAGACGATGTTATGCTATATTTTACAGCCACCGCTATCAAATGGATTTCCTTAGAATACGAAACATGCAACAGGTACTTTTTGGGTATAGTTTCGACCACATCAAGTAATACAAAAAACACTTATTCATTTCTACTCTCTATCGAGGGCAGTCACATTAAAGTGAAACCTACGGGGTCGATTTAAAACGATTTTGATCGAGTAACACTTTACAGTTTTGGGTTTTCAACATTAAAATGTCATAACTTAACTTTACGTCTGTTTTATGGTTTATATTGAACCATTAAGTGGTGTTAGTAGTTCAACCTAAACTGCTTACGAACTGACGAGTCTAAAACGAAACGTAAAAATAAGATAGAAACTTACTTTCCGGTGCAATAGATTCAAACCATTGAGTTCAAATTTTATGATATTTTACTGTGTAAACGTCTTCATTCTACACTTTTACACAATAAAGAATTCTTCAGAGCTCAAAACAAGAAAAAAAATTCCGAGTTGTTCAAATCCGCAATTGAAGTTCTACATTATCACATGAAAGAAAAAAAATGGTTTACACTTGTTACACATGTACTGAGATAGTCTATCGGATATTAAAAACGCACGTTCGATTATTGTAAAGTGTCATTTAATTTCATTGGATTTATTGGCCTACGTTCGATGTCAGCACGCAGAGGGTTGCAATATTTACAAAACTCACAACCATATCACACAAAAACAAAGTTTGACGTGCTTCCAATTGTAGCCTTCATTCATTTCATTGTAGTTCAACGAGTTGATATCATAAACTTTATGGTGTGTATAATTTAATTATAGTGTCATCCTCAATACAAAATTACCATACATCAGCATTTTGCTCAGTTATGAAATTGACGTATAGAAATAAAAACCAGCAAATTTAAGTCCCATATTGTAAGTGACCGAGATATAATTCGTTTGAGCCAAAGGCAAAGCCTACATTAGTTATTATTCGGCTGACTGAAATATGAATCTCGCACCAATCCCCCCAAAAGTGAAACTTTTGCATATTACCCCATGAGTAAGCAATTCTTCTTCGCAAATCCAGGTTGGTGAACTAATCAGCCATCGCCGGCTATCAACAGTGCGCTACTCAATTCGCGAGAACAGGTTTTCGACCGGAGCCACAAGTGACGTGATTATCGATGATCATCTCCAGGAACCTCAATGCCCCCTTCGGGTGGATCTTGGGTACGAAACAAGTGCTTTCAAGATATTCGGAGCGAAACCGGTTATCGGGGCTGGAGGGTACAACTACTGCAATCCACCATGTGACAGTCGGTAGAGGCACGACTTCATCAATAGCAGCCAGTAAAACTTTAACCATGTGCGCAGGAGTCGTCGTGACCCCTCCCCGGGAATCTGTGCTCTCTGATCTCTACGGTAATTCTTCGTGTTGTTCGCTTTCCCGTCCGCCCATCACCCAACCCCAGCACCGAGGTTCCGAAAAGCACTGGTGAGTTCAAACTGGTCATACTGGATTAAAACCTCAAGGACGTTCGAATGATGTTGGCAAAGGAATGCGCTGAATTTTGCTTTTATGCTTTTTCTATCTGTGAACTTCAAGCCGGTTTCGCAGCAGATTTAACAGCATACTGGCTGTACGATAGGCACACTTCTACGAGTTGTGCCAACTATTGATGTAACAGAGCACAGCCACGATCGATTCGTAGTTATTGATGACTGGGACTTGGGGCGAACCGGCGAAACGCCAGAAAGACCCACTCAATATTGCATAAAAAAGGTTGATCATTCGAAACGCATTCTGATGGAGAGATAAGAAATTTTTATTGAAACACGATTTTGACATAATTCGAAGCATTGCAACGTTGACTAACTTTCACACATATAGACTAAGTATGAACCCTTCTTCTCATTCGTAATGACTTGGTAAATCAGCTTTCATTGATTCAATCTCTCCTCCCAGATGATGTATCAGATGATTTTTCATACAGCTCTATCAAGTTTTTCCGAAAATTATTAAACACAGAACCTATAATGAGCTAGTTAAAGCGGAGAACCTAACCCAAAGTCCCATCACAGGCTCAAGAAAGGAAACAGAAAGTTAAAGTTAAAGAATACCGAACAGATTAAGGCTTAATTAAGTCGCTTCGGCAGCATCATCCTAGAGAGTTAATGATTGAACGAATATTCCACTGATGCCGAGTGAACTGCGACCGGAAAGAATGGGACTTTATATTCGACAAGGGGAAAACGAGATTGGTAGTCCATTTAAATCATGCCCGGGTGCGCATGCATGTGTGTGCTTGTAGAACAGGTATTTTTCGAACCGAGACAAATGGCACAAGAAGAAGCGAAGAAGTTTTCTGATGAGATCAAACGAACTCTATAAAGCAATTTAAGGGAGCGTAAATGTGAAACGGCGTGCACCAGGTGAAAACGATGGACACAGAGAAATACGAATAACAAGAGCTCGGCGTGGACTGTCGTCCCGCAGCATCCTTGCTGTGAACGATTATCGTGGTGAATTTAATGAATCTCGAAGGTAGAACAGCTCACATAAAGAAAAAAGCGTTTCCGATCTTTCATGTGTCCTGTTCCCGGCGATGGACGATGACCGTAGTGTGATGCTGCTTTAGATTAACACGTCCGTCAAAAAGGATCCGATTTGGCAAAGAAAAGACGATTTATTAATTTTAGTTGGTAAAGCCGCCATAACTAAGATCAGTTTTTGCAATGACTGAGTGGAGACATATATTGGAGAAGCCAAATGAATGAAAAACTTAACAGAAAAGATGTTTTTATGAAAAAAGATACGCTCAGAGACAGGACTCGAACCTGCATTTTTATGCATTCCATGCATACGCTACCATTTCGCCACCATGAGCCTTGTGATAGACACAGCTCTAACAGGATTAGGTATAATAGAACGTACATCGAACATGGTCTACATTCTGGCCGGCTCCCGACCGGTAGTTTAAGTTTTTCAAGTGAAGAGCAATCCATTCGATCCAACGGCGTTCCAACATTTATACACCAGTTTTAGACCACCATTTCTTCTTAGCCTTTAAAACATTTCAGTTCCATTGACCTCATCATTCGATGCAAATCTCATTCCAATATACTTTTCTTTTAATCTGAGAACCGGAAATTGTCGCTAGGGACTAAATCTGTCCTCCACTATACTGGCTATATTACCCAAAAAAGTCTAAAATTTAACACACTAATGAGTCAAATTTCATGGAATATTGGCAGATGTCATCTAAAGGATGTCTCTAAGGAGTGTATCGAAAAGTAGTTAGCAACATTGATTATTGAATAAAAAAGCGAAAAAAAACATATTTTGACAACAGTTTTCGATATATTGTAGAAAAATTACATTTTTATGCATTTCACTGATTATATTGAAGAAAATCCTAGTTTCTGTGAAACGCTCGCACTTTGGACTTGACATTCTTCATTAAATTCTGCACAGTTACTTTTGTGACTTTCCTGGTGGCAGCTGTCCAATTTTTTTTAACTCCTGCATATTTTCGGACACTGTACCTTCCTTCCGAAAGTGCCGCTTAACAATTGCCCAATACCTTTCAATTGGCCGAAGATCCGGACAGTCTTACCGAACTTCTCGATAATATTTTTGACATTGGTGTGGTGCACTTTCACCCGTTTTGCAATTTCGTTGTACGTGACACCACTTTCTGAGCACCAAGTGTGCAGAATTTTTTTTCGCGTTTCCGGATCAATTCGACTCATCATTGAAACGATAAACCGTACCGAAACCAATCGATTGCGCAACTGTTATTGACATGTGAACAAACATGTCACCGCAAAACACGCTGCAAAAAATTAAGCCGTTTCAGAGTAATAACTGTTTGGATGTTGCTAACTACTTATCGATACACTCCTTATTGAACGGTAGGGAGTTTTTTTAATCAGTGACGCACGCTAGACTGGGGACTTATTGACTGATATGTTGCCGTAAATTTTTTCGTCACATTTCCTTTTATGAAGCTTAATTTCGTTTTATTGCAGTCATTCTCTGCCTAAGTCAGAAAAATTTTAGACCCAAGTGCTGAGGATATAAATCGAACTAAAACTATTGACTTTTGTATGGTGGAATATTATTCAAGCTTGAGCTTGAGCGTCCACCCCTGGGTGCTACGTTACTGATCAGGATTAGCTATTGTACAGAGACTTGTACTGTACTGTACAAAACCGAACTTTATACAGAGAATTTCTAGATGATCAGACCTAGCAAAGCAAAGTCTTGGCATTACATTCCTTTTGTGGAATTTGGCCTTTCTGTTTCAACAGACTTCGCAGCCGATTCTTAGTGTACAGAATCATTGCATTGCTAGTACTATGGATCCTATTGACACTAAGAATCCTTCCAGGTAGGGGCTCGAACATACGACAACTGGCTTGTAAGACCAGCGTCCTATGCATTGAACCGCCAACCCGGGACCTGGGACTGGCAAATCATCCTTCAATGTAAATCTTTTGATAACCGCAGAATACCTCGGCATCTTAGAGCTATGGCAGACTGCGCACTCCACAAGTGTCACGGAATTATTCGCGCCCGACTTAATATTTTCCGGTTTTAAAATGCTCGGATCCACCACAAAACTCATGGTCTTCCCCAGTAAACGTTTCAACAATATCTGATACCAAAGTCCCGAAAAGCCTTTATCCATAGTTATTAATCATGAAAACTGAGGGAAAATAATAAACGCTAAACGTATAAATAAGTGAATAAGTGAAATAAGACAAAATAGTTGATCATTGTAGTGACATATTGAAATCATCCGAAAGTTCTATTTAACTGATACAGATATTAGTTGTATTGATTATTCTCTAAATTATATCAAATCATTTTAAGGTCTGAATAGAGTGGGTCGTGTATACGAGGTCTGTTCAAAAAGTTTCCGGAATTTTTTAATTGCGCGCATCTGGAGAGTCCGGCGGTCAAAATTTTTTTTTATTGTGTTGGTACATATGTCCCTAATGTATGGTGAAATTTTCAGCTGTATTCATTGTTTACATTCTGTCTTGTAGCGGCTGGTGTAGACGTGTTTTTTTTAGCTCGGCGATTTTTGTCTTGGTGACGTTGGGTGCTTCTACGTGGACGATTGTGCTTTTGTTTCGACATCATAACCGTACACCCATGTTTCATCACCAGTTATGACCCTTTCAAGTAAATTTGGATCGTCGTTGACGTCGTTTAACAGCTCCTGAGCGATGGTAATTCGTTTGTTTTTTTGATCAAAATTCAGCAGTTTTGGAACGAATTTTGCTGCCACTCGTTTCATGCCCAAAACATTTGAAAAAATATGATGGCATGAGCCAACTGATATGCCAACTTCATCAGCAACTTCTCTAATAGTGATTCGGCGATCATCCATAATCATTTTTTCCACTTTTCCCACATTTTCATCGATTATTGACGTGCTGGGTCGACCGGAGCGTTCGTTCGTCTTGTTTTTTTCATAGCAGGCTCACCGTAGGCTCTCTGTAACATTTCGCACACTTGGTTACACTTTATTTCATTTTTCACGCAAAATTTAATACAAATTCTTCAATTCTTCCATTGTTTAAACTAACAAAAATCGCCGAGCTCAAAAAAACACGTCTACACCAGCCGTTACAAGACAGAATGTAAACAATGAATACAGCTGAAAATTTCACCATACATTAGGGACATATGTACCAACACAATAAAAAAAAATTTGACCACCGGACTCTCCAGACGCCCAATTTCTTTTTGCGTCTGTACGCTTAAAGCTTGCTTCATTTAGAATTGGAACAAACTTTTGCTCATATTGTGGCGCTCCTGGTGGACGGATTTGGAAGCTCTTGGCGCCCACGTGTCGGGAATTTTGTCAGCTTCACGTATGATTTTTGACATTCCGAAAATCGACTGTACTTTGTAAACAATCAACATGGAAGCCGAAAGAAGGAAAAAAAATTGTGCACAGTTATTTGGAAAATCCATTGTGGTCTGCATCTAGGCTAGCTAAACAGCTGAAATTGCCCAGAAATACCGTATGGCGCGTTATCAAACGGTATAAGAAAACATTGACGACGATTCGGAAGCCCCAAGCCGATCGTCGGAGTCGAACTGACGACCGGAAATTGCGTGGTAAGATTTTGAAGACGATTAAGAGGAATCCTAATCTGTCGGACCGTGATTTGGTCAGAAAATTCGGTGCTGCCCATAGTACCGTGAGGAGAACTCGACTCCGGGAAGGAATCAAGTCGTATCGAGCTAGCAAACAGCCAAATCGGACCATGAAACAGAATAGTGTGGTCGAAATTCGTGCTCGGAAACTATATGACCAGGTGCTGACCAAGTTCAACGGGTGTCTTCTGATAGACGATGAAACCTGTGTCAAGGCTGACATCGGTCAAATCCCAGGTCAAAAATTTTACTTGGCAACGGCTCGGGGGGATGTTCCAGCCAAATTTAAATTTGTTTTTGCCGACAAATTTGCAAGAAAATTTATGATTTTGCCGGGCATTTGCAGCTGCGGCAAAAAAACGAAAGTTTTCGTTACAAATAAGACAATGACATCGGAACTATACCAAAAAGAGTGTCTCCAAAAACGAATTTTGCAGTTCATTCGATCCCACGACCATCCTGTAATGTTTTGGCCAGGTTTGGCAAGCTGTCATTACAGCAAAGCCGTTTAAGAATGGTATGCAGAGAAAGTGGTCCAGTTTGTTCCGAAAAACCTTAACCCACTCAACTGCCCCCAGTTCCGCCCTATTGAGAAATACTGGGCAATCATGAAGAGGAGACTCAAGGCAAAGGGAAACGTTGTCAAAGACATCAATCAGATGACGACCTGGTGGAATAAGATAGCTAAAACGATGGACGAAGAAGGTGTGCGCCGCCTACTGAGCCGTGTTACAGGAAAAATTCGAGAATTCCTTCGAAACCGTGACGAATAATTTTATCCGTATTTTTTCTTAAAAGTATGAAGAAAACGCTACATTTGTATAAAAAAAGATCTTGAATACAATAATAAATAACTGAAATACAGGCAATTGTCTTTGTTCCAATTCTAAATGAAGCAAGCTTTAGGTATCTTGTTCAGCCAATTTTTTTCTCTTCTTATCTCTCTTTTTTTCGAAAGCTACCAGGAAACTAGAGCGGGAAAAACGGCGGATGCATTGAAACTAAATTTGTTTCACAGAAAAATACAAGACTTAATTCTTATCGCGACAACATGTATGTTTTTATGAACTAATCGTATCTTAAGTAAAATGATCTAGACTTAATCACGGTAGATTCAGATATTTGGATTCAGAGCGTTGTCGATTTCAACAGTTCTTCAGACAGAAAAAAAACTCAACGCGATCGGTAAACTCGATGAATCATTTTGAAAATTTTAAAGAATATTATCAACTAATTTTCAAAGATATTGTCAAGTGAATTTTCTGATATTCATCAACGTATCAAGGAAAATTTGATTTGTAGCTGGAAAATATTAAAAAAAATCCGTCCTAAACGTACTGTCTTCAGTCCTCAAATCACCAATCAGAAATAAGCAGACTTCATGCGCGTCTTTATCGTTAATTATGTCCACAATAATATTTACCGCGAAAAATGATTTATTGGTTATACAACCTATATGGGCAGCCGGCTACCGAGATAAAACTATTAATTCATTTACTCATTTAAATCTATCGGAGTTAGGTGATCAAACATTCATATGTAATTAAATTAACAAGCATTTTCCTATACCGATAGATGTTAACTTTGTTATTTACATTGTAATATTAACGAATCTTCGCGATAGTTGATTTGCAATAAATCGATGCATTACTTTTTATTTTCTCCCGTAGAGCTTAACTCATATTCTCAGAAGTATAGTCACGTACCCAGAGGGGGCCCGAGGGGCCCTGGTTCCTTCCCGAAATCAAAAACATATAATTATTTAGAATGCCTCAGACATGTGTTACAGAAATAACAGGACAGTGAACGTAATGAAATGTAATACAATATCAGTTCCTGTGGAAAAGTTTAAAGTTTAAGTAAAAGGCACACCGAGAATTAGGTACATAAGCCCCTTTCGAAATGAAATCCTGGGTACGGGCCTGCTGAAGTAGCTCCCTTCTTTTATTAACTCAACAAAGTTAATACAAAGTTTGAAAATTTTTAAACATAGAGTTTCTCTTCTAGGATTTTTGGGCTATGCAATCGCTGTGAAAACCGACTATACTGCCGTATGCCATTCGACTCGGTTCGTCGAGATCACAAAATGTCTGTGTGTGTATGTATGTGTGAATATGACAAATAATGTCACTCAACTTTCTCAGAGATGGCCGAACCGATTTCCACAAACTTAGATTCAAATAAAAGGTCTTACGGCTTCATGCAAATTTCTGGAATTTCATTTGGATCCGACTTCCGGTTCCGAGATTACAAGGAAATATGTGCAGATTTATGAGAAAATTCGCACTCAATTTTCTTTCTTTTTTTTATTCAATAGAAACATATTTGAAGGCACACTGCTTAAGCTCTAAGATGCCAAGGGCATTTTCTAATTTTAATTAATGACTAACTTAAAACTAGGGTATTATCATTCGCGAACTCCGGTCGCAATGGTCGATTCTGGCAGATTCAGTCTGCAGCTGGCGATCGGCAATGGCCGGTGGGTTAAATATGACACTAGTGTCTTCCAGATAACGAATCAATGGGTCCGCGGACTCAATTTCCTTGAACATTTCTTAACCGATTTTCACAAACTGAGAAGCAAATGAAAGGTCTTGAAATTCTTTAAAAAGTCCCCAAAAAGTTGATCCAGATCCGACTTCCGGTTCCGATACTACAGTGCGATCAGAAAAATGAAATTTCCAATTTCATGAGTATTTTTTAACAAGCGATGGCGAAACGAGGTGCACATTTTTATAAAACATACTGCTAAATTCATCTAGTTGGCAGATCTTATTAGTTAGTGTTCGTTAGTTAGTTATATCAAACTATTTTGGGACTATAGATAGGGTAAAGTGTGTTTAATCATTTAGTGCGTCAATGCAAAATAAAAAAAAATTCTTATTAACTTGACATAACTGTTTACTGGAAGTTTCTTTTAGTGATATTTTTGAAAAAAATATAAATAATATGAAAAAGGCATCATTACACCATTAGGTGAATTAAAAAAGGTTTTGATAAACGAAAAAAGACCATTTGCGACAACGCATCCTCTGCTATAAATTCCACTCCAGTTTACGGTACATGATTTTCATGAATGACCCTCCAGAGCAACGCAACCCATTAGACCTGTTCGGCACCGCTGGGAAAAATTGAAAACGCTTTTGCAGAGCACAGGTGATCCAATGCTACACCGGTTCGTGTTCTTCTTGGTTGGGTGGCCTTTATGACTGTGAAATGATCGTGTCTCAGCGAGAGCGAAAGGATCCCATAAAATGAAAACAAAAACATTAATGTCTCCGCCGAACTGTTCCTCCCGAGCGAAGACAGCGAGCTCAAGCGTCTAAACTGAAAGCACCGAGATTGTTAGAACCTTGGCATTATGTATACATGATCACCCCGAAAAGATTCCGAAAAAGAAACGACAAAACAGAGCAGGAAGAGCAGTTCCAATGCCGGAAGCTGGAAATTACCCCCCTGCTACCGGTCGGAACGCACTTCTGGGTTGAGTTTCTTTGAATGGCCGGTTATTATTTCGGAAGCTGGGTCATTCAAAGATTACACGTGAACGTAAAGGGATTAACGGTCAATATTTGCCCTTTTTTAAAACAGTATTTCATATTTAACTTCTTTCGAAATCTCACTCAGTCTCACTTTAACATTTCAACTCAACGCAAGAGTTATTGCTTAGCGGCACCATAACACAGTTTGATAGAGATATACTTTGATACGGTTCTTAATTAAAACAAACAACTACATTTTCACAAACACTTCCAGAGCTAAAACACTACACACGAGCTTAAAGTTTTCATCTAAACATGTTCGTAGAATGTGGAATAGCTCTTCAAAGCCAGAAACATGCTCGAAATTCCTTGAATCATTGAGAACAAACATAATAAAATGAAAACATAAATCAAGAGAGAAATGCTGTTCGAGAGGAGGCATGCATATAAACCGATCCCGTCGATAGTTGCTTCCATATAATAATGATCAATATGCATACTTTGAAGAACTTTGAAGATCGATACTTCAATCTTATGAGTGGCTGGGGAACGTTCAGTAGCTTCTTGTTCGGTTTTCGTATATCAACCAAAACGAATGAGGCCTTCCGACACAGACAAAGTGCCTCTTTAGCTGCCGAGAGAAAAGATAGCCAAAGTGCTACCACTTCTTCTGGACTTTCAAGCCACGTCTGCATACGTTCCGAGCTCAAATCGTTGTTTCGAAATTACCGTGCGCATTTCAGATTCCATCCATCCCCCGTCTTCTTAGGCCAAGTACCCACTAACGGCGAACGCCAAGTGCATGATGATGAGTTTTTGGCTCTCCGCTGAGCTTCCAAACAATAACAATGTCAACGATCTAACTGCATTTTCAATGTAGCATCTCGTCTCGGAACCCATTCCGTCGAATCCCCTCCTCAACCCTGTGGGTCTTTTGGGCTGCTCTGATTTTACACGCGGCTTCAGCGTCGGCGTTTGCCGGTTGGTTTCGAATTACAATTGTTGCTCTTCAAGCGTTCCCCAAAAGACCTTCAAATGCCCATGGCGGACCACTGTCGGGAGAAAGAATCCAAAATAGAAGACTCTTCACGCTTGCTCATCAGATGTGCTTCGCTGTAATAATAATCATGCCCTTCGGACACAACAGAACAGAACGAAACATCGACATGAAAATCCAAAAACTAAAGACCCAGCAAGATTAAGGTGGGAGTGTGAAAGAATGATACATTAGGTTACACCACTCAATATTCAATTACCAATCGCGCTCCATGTCGTCTTAGGAACTAACTCAAATCGAAACGAAATTGAAAGATAAAAGATTGCGCGTTCCGAAAGAGTAGTACAGTAAATACCGAGAAAATCTAGAACAGATAGACAACACAAAATACCGCGATGTCGCATGTTTCACGAGACCTAACGGCATAAATTAGAAAAAAAACACACACACATCCTTCGCATTGTCAACCTCAAACTGTTTATCGGTGACTGAAACCGCCAGAAACATTAGAAATTGTATGCCGTGTGTGGTTTCTAACAAATGCCAACTTCGAACTGCATTCTGGGCACTTTCGTGGCATATCATGACATGAGAGTAGGATTGGGTGTTTATTGGTTATATTTTACGATACATTCGTTCTCAGTAGGGTGTAATCGGCTTATGCCTCATGGGCGTGGGTGATGGAATAGCATACCGGAATGTCATCCAAACTATCACTGATACTTGTTGTTTTAACGTCCTGTAAATTTCGAAAAGATGCATATATTATTAAGTAAAGTTACCATAATCAGAACAAGACAAATATCAACCTACAGAGATTCCAAATTGTAATTCTGTCCACGAATCCGACTCAGATCATGGCTTCTTTATATGAAGATTCATCGGTAATATTTAAAAATGTTCCATTAAGCTTAAGTTTGTGAGATATTGATTTCAGGTTTTGACAATGTTTTTAATGTTTCTTTAATTCAAGCTTTAACAGATATCCCTTGTCTATCAAAAAACATTCTAATAGACCCACTCGACGAGGATTGAAGTAATTTTTGGTTATCTCGATACATAAATAGGAAATATTTATTATTACTAGTGCACATGAACGGCTGAAAGCAAAAATCGGATAAGTGCAACTTAGTTTGAAAACCCGTTTAAGTATTTTTAATGCAAAAACCGGATAAAAACATTGAGAGCAAAAACCGTACATGGATTTTGCAATGCAAGAATCGTTTAAAGACATCTTTTTTGCAAGAACCGGACAGAAAAACTTTGAATGCAAAAACCGGACGAAAACATAACCGGTTCTTCCAAAACAAATGTATTTATGCGGTTTTTGCATTCAAAGTTTTTACCGACTGTCGCTGTGGAAGAAGCATGGTTTGCTTGTTTGTTAACCCGTTAGCCGAACTGTTATACTATATTCATTTCTAAAATGAACGTTTGGCGCTCTGGAAAATCAACAACATCCTATGCCTGCAATTTCAAACCATTTCGAAGTTTTTCTTCGTTTCTTCCGGAAATGAACGTGAAAATTTCAGTTCCATGGGAAATTTATAAACTGCATGATGGCACTGCGAATCTAACGCAATACCGTAAACGGCAGGGCTTCGGCCATGGTACAACAAATTGTCGTATGGACTTTAAATTGTGGTTATTCGCATGCAAACACATCTGTTCAATGAACACAACCCTCAGATGAATTTTCATGCTCTGATTGTTATGGAAACCACAAATCCGATTATTGGACAATGTCCTGTCAGACAACAAAACTTTAAATTCTTATGCAATAATATCTGTTTTAATTTCATTAGATGTACATACATCTAAAATTTAGCAGTACCTCTTCTAAAACCCCTTTTTTTTAATGTATCTTCCAGTCAATAATTTTTAAGATGCGGCATGCTTACGATTTCAATGCATTGACGAGCAAATATATCAAATTTGATTTATAAAAACGCATCAGATATCGATCTAGTTTTGGCCTTTTTCATATCGAAAACCTATGCTATCACTGTGAAAACCGACTTCTGAACGGAGGCCCGGAGAGCCAAGTGTCATATACTATTCGACTCAGTTCGTCGAGATCACAAAATGTCTGTGTGTGTATGTGTGTATGTCTGTGTGTATGTGACAAATAATGTCACTAGATGTTCTCAGAGACGGCTGAACCGATTTTCAAAAACCTAGATTCAAACGAAAGGTTTTATGGTCCCATAGCTCGCTATTGAATTTTATTTTTATTTGCAAATCTATGAGAAATTGCGCACTCAATTTTCTCGGAAATTTTCAAACGATTTTTTCAAACTAGGATGCAAAAAAAACGTCTTGAAATTCTTTAAAAAGTCCCCGAAAAGTTGATCCAGATCCGACTATTGGTTCCGGTATTACAGCGCGAAAAGAAAAAAAATTCAATTTCATGAGAATTATTTCAGAAGTGATGGCGAAATGAGGGGCAGATTTTTTATTTGTATAATATGGTTGGTAAATTTATCTAATTGGCAGGCCTTGTTGGATATATAAATCTACTTTGGGACTACTAGTCCCCGGTTTCCGCTTCCGAACGAACCAGTAATAGTGAAGGAAAGCTCCAAAAACGGAACTCACTTTGATTTCTCAGTAACGGTTAAATCGATTTTCACTAATCATGATTTAAATTAAAGCTCTCAGTGTCTTAAACGATACTGATCAATTTCATCCAGATTAGACTTCCGGTTCCGAAATTATAGGTCGATGAATATCAAAACAAAGTCATACAAAAATATGCAAAACCGGTACGCATAGGTACATGCTGGTACGGAAAAAGAAAACGTCACCGCCTAGCACACATCGTGCTTTGTTCAATTTTGTATAGCGTGCAGAGTTGCCACATTTGAATCTACATTAACTTTACATGACTGTTTTAAAATTGAAAAAGTGATGGTTGTTTATAACACCTAAAGCCATTTCGCCGAAAGCCGTTTCGCCGAAAGTCATTTCGCCGAAAGGGTCATTTCACCGAATGTCCATTTTGGAGATATCGCCTTAACATTTTGGATTAAATGTTGTCGCATAAAACTATTTCCTGAGCTTAAAAGAAACACATCATTTACAATTCGAATCAGCTGATATCGAAGGAAGTCACACAATTTTGTCCAAGATTGTACTGCCGTTCTACGCATAAATGTATAGGAAATCCTATAAAATATGGGGCAATTATGCGTAGAGTGGCAGTGTGTTGCCATCGAATAAAGAATGCTAACGTTGGAGTTTGGAGTCTCCCACGCAACATAATTCATAACTTCTCGACTGGTGAGAAAAACGATCAGTTTTATTCGATGTCAGATCATCACCCATTTTCCGAACAGGAAAAGCACAATGTTTAACTAGTCCAAGCATACAAACAATTGCCATGCAATGTTCTATGCTAATCAAACACATTGGAATGATACAGTATTGCATAGCAGACTATAAATGATTCCCAAAAATAAGACTCAATTTGTGATGAATTGCTATCGACAGCCGAATCGAACTCTTGGGATAATGGACCATATTGGCAAAATCAGACTGGTTTTATTCATCGCTCCAGATTTACTTGGGAATTTTTCAAACTTGATTGGAATTTCACTCTGGTAAGAGTAAGTGTGTGTGTGTGAAACATATTTGGGCCGTTGTGAGAAATAAAATAAGATTTTCCTATTTAAATCAAATGTACAAAAGCGAAAACGTACACGAAACCAATATGGCCAAAAAACCAGAAAAAAACTCGGTAGACAGTACAGCGAGAGAGATGAAACAATTTTACAACCTTCAAAGTGAATTCCGGGCCATGTGCGAGGCGTGCATTGCACATATGCAAATCTTCTACCGTTCTTCCCCACTTACATTGAGCTATTAGCTACCCTTAGTACCACTTTGAGTGAGATTTCCAAACAAAACCATATGTTCGTGTGGGCAATTATCGTCGACTTCTACTCCTTACGCCGCCAAATTTATGTTTGAAAAGGAATGTTCGACACGCAACCAATTTGTAACTTTTTTTTTGTTTTGATACCATATGTGGTAGATCCCGCACAATAACGACACGTGTTCGCTGGTACGCTATAATTCTCAAACTCGATCGATCAAATTAAAATGTTAGGGGTGACTGAATAAAAAATAACAATTGAGTGAGTTTTCCCAGTTTCAGTTTCCTTTGATTAGTGCATATTTTCTGGTGATAATGGTGTCAATGATAATACAAGATTCCCATCGTTCTTGTACTTGGATAGTATCGCAGAAATAATTAGTATGTTGGGGCGAAATATTCGACATGGTAACTGATTGTATCCAATGGAAACCGAATAAACAATAAACCCCTCTACTTTACTGTTCACCGTTTGTGGAACAACATAAACAACTCTAGTTAACCAGATAGGATCTACACCTCACGGATAACTTTATGATTCGTACAATCCCTTCCACTCCTCCCTTCCGAGCTCTACACTCCGTAAAGGGGCGAACCTACGATGACAAAGTTGCTCGAAAAGACAAATTATAAAAGTGAAAACCTGGAATCTGGTTTTTCTGGACCCCGCGCAACATAAATATTCAAATTAAAATACATTGTTGATGCGGAATTCTGTTCGTAGCCTCGGAAGACTCGACGACTACAGGTGATAGACCATGAACGAGATGCCACGCAATTTGCTAATTAAATGAGTTGTATTTATGGGTTTCAACAAGCCAGCGACATGTACTTATGATAGCAGTAGTAACAGTATTAGTTCTACCGATGTGGTGGTGAGCCAGCCTTGTCAGCCATACATGACCGGTTTTTTGCTTCTACTACCGTCTGTTGGTGTCGTTATTATGTTTACTAATGACTTCTCCATCGTCAGACTTTCCTCGAAAGACTAGTGGTTTAACCAGTGAGTAATAAAGTTGGATAGCAATTCGAGCCAAATATTGGCAGGATTAGCCATGTCGTCCGAAATATCAACAAAATGGACCGAAGCGATACAATCGAAATCGAAATTTATTACGGATAACGTAACCTTGTAGAGAGCAACCCTAATTTTTGCAATTTCATTTAGCAAGAAAGAAATTTATTTCAACACGGTTCTCAAGAACTGGTCGCATCCGCTAGCTGTTCGCTCGAATCACGGATCGTAAAATCTGCCAAAAGATCTAAGATGCCCGCCCGACATAGACCCTGGAATCTGTGTCACGCCGAAACAATGATTAGTTCTCCTTTAGGGTAAAATATTATCTCAAATATTCACATAAAGCAATGAGGTATAAAACATCCATTCCCCGGTGCGACCGAGTTAGTTAGTTAGTTATTTAGTTAGATGGTTACGATGAAGTGCTTTACCCCCTGTCGCCGATCTGATGGGCAGAGCGGCGATGCACTGCACTATACAATTGGTGTACTTCGGTCTTTGCATAATAACAGAGTATAGGAAAACAGATTCCCTCCACTCTACACACCTTGCCAATTTCGAGAAAAGGCTCGCGGCTTTGTTCCGAACAATGACGTTATCCCGAAAGCTTATGTTCAACTATGTGGAAACGAAAAAAAACATAAACGGTGATTATGTAGATTGTGGATGGGGGCCACATTTATTGACGGATTCTTGGAACTTTGATTTAATGTAAAATTTGATCGGACTGTAAATTTGTTAATTTTCCTGTCCTTGAGAACAGTTTCTTTGTATGACAAAAAAATCGGTGTTCGAATGTTTTCAAACTTTAGGTCAAACTTTGAAAGACACATCAGCAAGTATTACCTCATTGCTAAAACAATATGATGCGAGGTTAGCCTAAATAGACAGTCACTTTCCGCTTTGACTAGATGTACCAACACTAGCAGCAAAAATTAGAGGGTTGTATTCAAGACACGACCGAGCACAATAACATTAAAAATGAAATGTTTCTAGGGTTCCCATAATAAATACGAAAATAATGATGATAATGATGATGATACACTAAACTAAAAACTTATTCAATTGACTATTTACAAACTTGCTCTAGTTTAAGCGCTTAGATTGTTAGCGAATGATAAAATTGACAATTAGATTCTTTCTTGATAATTGATTCTATTCAATTTTGATCCCTTTCCACAAATTTTTACATTGTTAAGTTTTTGAATAACGTCCTTTGACTTCTAGAGTCAATTATGATGAATTCAAACTTACTCGAAATCTAAATGTTAGATACAAACAACCTAAAGATTTGAACCTGAACAAATAAAACTATTTTATTTTATGATAATAATTTTAGAGAAACGTGCAAACTTATTAATTTTATAAACAGTTAATCGATCCAAGAGAAGATTTTAATGAAAAATGTTGTGTTGGAGTTTACACTCAGTAATAGTGTAATTTTATTAATCCTTCTTCAAAATCGTCGATAATCTTCGGAAAGTGTCGGTAAATAATATGGCAACAATACGAGAAAGAAAACATGTGAGACAGTCCGCATAAAATATTTAGTTACTTACATTGATTTTCGCTTTGGCATATTAGGAATATACGGAATGGATACGCAACAAAACTCCGAAATTTTGTTCATATTATAACTTGATGTTATTAACATATGAATGAACATTGTCATAGCTACAACGCGTGTAGTCATCAGACGCTTATTGTTTTGAAGCAAATAACAATTAAACTGAAACTGGCGGTTAATCAGATTCTACGAGGGTTCCTATTCAAACGATACATGTAAAATCACAGGTAAGCTCACCTTGAGTTTATCTTTGAAACTATACGATATTGCATCTAATTGTATCGTATATGTGAGCCTGTGGAACTCATTTATACTACTAAACTAGTAAGGTCGCTTTTAGATAAGTTTCAGAATTTAATTTTGAATCATTTGAAGCATTTAATTCCTGGTGGGACAACAACTTGTTCAGTCACATTGTCACGTTTTGTTCGTATGGGAATTGAGATTTAAGTATGCAAACCGATCTGTTGGCAAATTAAAACATTTTTAAGTTTACAATATTGAAGCTTTGGAACCATTCAAGTTAGGAAAATCCATTGACAAATCATCGAGGAACAAGCGCTGCAAATTAGATCCGAAAAATAGTTACCAGAGAACCAAAATAAATTATTCAATTCAAACCAATTTTTCAATGGGATTCAATTGAAATATGCAAATGTCGTTATCTCATAATAGGCATTTTTAATGGCAAAATCGACCAACAATTTGCTAAGTACATGGGATATTTCGAAAGAATCGGTAACCACGCTGATTCGGTTCTTCAATAGCTAGATGATATATAAGATACTCAAGCGAACACGGTGTTGCGCAGACAACAGGAAATTTCACCAACACATAATGCAAAAGCGACAATCCAGCAAGTGAACGCATATACAATTCAGTCATCAGCTCACTGGACGAGCTACTTGTTTCATTCACAGTCCAACATCAACTAGGCAAAGAAATATTGTGCAGCCTATATTTATAGATTTCTCTTTATACTACGCAGAACGATGCGGTGTTTTTCATGCATGACGCAAAGCCTCCTATGCCGAACAAGAAGTTGACGTCATTTTGTACAACAGGGATTGGTGGATGAAAACATAGGTCGATTCCAACCATTTTTTCAATAGTATGCTATTGAAATACTGAAACGACGTCGTCATACATGTTTAAGTTAAAAGTTTCCGAATCGATTGGTTGTTAAATTATAACAATCCATCAACAAATGGCCGAGTTATTAACGTTCAAAATTATGACACAAAAAGGTTACGCGACTATTTTTGAAACTTTTAATTGACACCCGGCCCCATATAGTGAAGAGTAAGGCATTTTTAATGCCAAAAAAAAATGAAACTTTAATACGACATAATTCCACATTACATCAATTAACATCTAAAATTAAATTTTGTATCTGTGAAATTAATTTTCGATTGTTTCGATTTACATGCTTTGGATTGTAAATTTAAGCTTTCGTGTCCTAAATTTACATGTTTTTTTATAGTGTGTGAACTGGAATTTACAAGATTAAGTTAAATTTTCAGTAATAAAAATAAGTATAAATTTGGGAAAATTGCATTTCTAATGATACTGTAAGTGAAAATGATGGCGACGACCGACACGTAAAAAAATGAAACCAAATATTTTCAATTTATAACGCAAAATATTCGTATATTTTGTAGATTATTGTATCTGAATCAAATAGCAATGTATATCATAAATTAAAACCTGTTTTAATCCACCTAGTGGCGTGATAATGCCTTTCTCATTTTTATTTTATCCTATATATTACTGAAGACATTCCTCGAAATACTAGAATTTTAAAAAGTTTAGAAATAGTCTTGCAGATTCCTGTTGCATAATAACTACTACATTGATATATTACATTTGAATTTCAGTTAGTGAAAATCTATTCAATCATATGTGAGAAAGTGAAGTGAGCACTAACCAATATAAAGAGGTAGCCTATTTAAAAAAAATTGCGAGATTAGCTTTTTTGCATTAAGCACCCTACCTCCGGAACCAGAGCTTTGGTCCAAAAGAAAATTAGGACATTATTATGGTATCTTAAGACCTTCCAGATGAACCTATGTTTGAGAGAAGATTAAGCAATCTCCGAGAAAAGTGAGTGACATTATCTTCACATTTTTGTGCATATCACCCCGTAACTCCGGAACCGGAGGTCGGATCCCGATGAAATTCAGGAACTCTTTATGGAACCATCGCCATCGCCGAGAAAAGTGAGTATCAATATTTATCACACATACCCACTGACACACACAGACATTTGCTCGATTCGTCGAGCTGAGTCAAATGGTATATGACATTCGGTTCTCCGGGCTTCGGTCCAAAAATCGGTTGTATAGTATTTTCAGGAGCACCTTTTGAGAAGTGTCAAAAAATATTATGTAAATTGTTGTATCTGAAACATTGGGCAATGCTATGTATCTGAGTTTTTAAGAGCCACAGCCATATAACGTATAACTGCACCATTAAACTACCTCGTTTGTACAGTTTACTCAAAGCTAGATTTTTTTTTCTTTAGTTAGGTCGGACAGCTCACGAACAAAAAAGATGTTGTGAAGTCGCACTACACATTTTTTTTATTTGGGCTCAGTAAACGGAACTACCGCTAACAATTTCCTGGAAGATACATCTAAGCAAATGCTTTGAAGCTTGGTAGCTAACAGTGTCAACCAGTTTTCTTGGGAACTCCGTTCTGAGCATCATGAATCAGTCTTTATTCAAGATAGTAGTAGGATATTAATACAATTGAAGGATTTGGCGAAGTGGTTTTCGGTGAAATAGTATTCGGCGAATGGCATTTGGCGAAATAACCCTTTCGGCGAAATGTTTTTCGGTGAAATGACCCTGACCCTTTCAAACAACCACCACAAGCATTTTCGTTATATTACAATCTCGTTAAATCTAGTTATTTCTACGGTTTCGCAACGACAAAAAAAAATATTTTCAACTAGTAGCTAAAACCATAATGTTTGAATTGAGTGCCGGTAACTATTCACTTATAGTATTAGAACTTTTAAATTTGATCAGTATCTAACGAGGAAACCAGATTGGAAAATTGACGTGAGAATACAACCATGTAATTAAAAATGTTATCACAGATACGGGGCTCGAACCCGTAGCTAGCTCCTATCAGGGGAAATCGTTTTGCCAATTAAACCACCCTGCATGTGAAAACACATGAAGAAACAGCCTAATTGACTAGAAGAAGGCGGCTCTTTGTCCTAACAAGACTAAAACGAAACGTTATTGTTATTTTGGAGAGAGTGTGCCAAAATTGGACCTTGCTCGCGGCCAACATTTGTATGAAATCATAAATATTGAATCATATTAATCGTTCTATCGATTCGGATAAAGATTTCATCATTTTTCTCAAATTTTGTGCGCATTTTTTTTTTAAATCAAACCCTATACCTTTTGAAAAAAAAATCACCCTTTACAAATCTTTGTGACTCGAAAACTGCCAAAGGCACAAAAATGGTGTCCAATAAAAAACTGAGTACTCTAAAAAATTTCTATACTTATAACCAGAATAAGAAAATTTACTAAAATAAGAAATTTAGAAAAGAAAACGCTTTTTTTTCATTTCACAAGCGTATTCCACAATTAAAATCATCGTTGTCTGAAACAACTTAATTTAGATCTCCCGGATGAGCACCCCACCAAGATAATTTACTAGGAACTTTACTTATTTAATAAAAAGGTTAATAAATTTTCTTTTCTCTCGCTATTGATAGTTTTTCCTTCCTTAAATATTTAAAGGAAACGGACAAAAATCTATTCAAACCATATTAAATCAGAAATCAGCCAAACAAAAAAAAACGTTTATATAGAATATTACCGCTTTCATCGTTTACATGAGTAAAAAAAGATCTTTTTTATTCTAATGTGATGAGTTCCGAAAAAACATTCTTATTTCAACAGAAGTAGCAAGTTTCGTTTACTTCAGCTGATAGACAAGGAAAGCAATTACAATTGTTTTTATATGATTAGAGAACTAGGCACATTATTTACAAAAAAAAAAGAATGTCCTGTATCTTTACTTCGGCCTTAAGTAACAATATTAGAATTAAACTGACGAAAACAAACAGACAATACTTCTTACTCCAACTAATGATCTTAGTAGATCGGATAACACAAAACTTACATCACGTGCCAACTGCGAAAAATAACGCGGTAACATTTCGAGTTAGCAAACGTAAACGAATTTTTTGGTTAAGATTCTTGATAATGAAACGAAGCAAATCTCAACGCAAAAGCAAGTAGAACATGCCAGTCATATGAAACTATAATAACACTACACTTCTTCATGCTGTCCTTTGTCCTAATGGACAGCTGGAAACGAATTCCGATACCCTGAATCGAAGGTCGACTAAAGCCATGACAACAAGAATTGGGTAGAAAGGCAGGGTTTCACAAAGAGGTTTCAAATCTTCTCTGCTACCTGCGAAGGATCTTTCTAGTGGACTTTAATTTGCAGATAACTAAACATAAATGTCTTTCCGTTTGGAATTCCCCGACCGAGTATAACGGAAAGTATTTCAAACGAAAAAAAATTTTGCACGATTGTTAAAACAATGTATTACCTAAGTCTACTTCGTAATCCGATTAAATCGATACTTCATCCGTAATGTGCTAAAACTGCTCGCAGTCCTCGTTGATGTTGTCACATGGATCGTGAATGTTTACTCTTACTTCGACTTCGTCGATAGACATATTACAACAACCAAAAACTTCAAAAATCAATATTCGATTTCACTTGAGCATTTGCAGCGTTGAATATATTATCGTATTCAGAGTCACCCCCATCGCATCTGCGTGCACTGATGATTTCTTTATTCGACGAGCTCACATATTTTTTCGATTTTCTTTTTTCACATCCACTATGGCAACCGTCAGATATCGGACTTCACTCATCATTTGAACCATCCGAACTTACGGTTAATAATTATCAATGAACACTCACACAATTCAAATGGATCGATTTCTTCCAATTTTTTTTCTCCGAAGATAATTACATCTTTCTTTTTCTCATACCAAATTAAAAAAAAACTTCCAGTGCCTCGCTGTTTCACATGTGAGTATTTTTGAGCGTATTAAAACTATATAACTTTGCACAAGAAATTCACTATTTGTGTATCAAATTAACATCATTAGCATTTCTTCGAGAGGTACATTACATTCAGTTACACCACTATCTGGAAATGGTTTTATCACGGGATCACGATAACGTATTAAATAACTACTATCAGTGAAATTTGCATTGCATTAGCAATACTTAGAACAACATTTGCAAAAACACAGATTAACTTGGCGACCACAATTTCCTAATATTGACATCTCAACACTGAACGCTCAAACCTTTGTACGATCATCGATGCTCAGACACAAGAAGCTCTCCAACGGAGAAGTCTCACTGCATTGTTTGATCTGACTCATTCACCAACCAATAAACGAAGAAATACCTCTCGTACAGAAATTCCACAAGCAGATAGATAGATATCTTTTCGTATAATTGAATTCTGACGAAATTTCAAATCCGGAAATTATGAACAATTTGTCCAATTGCTAATATCACCGATTGTCTAACCATTCGATACTCCAAGGACGAACTAAAACAAAACACAGAGCAACAACACACGCCGGCAACGGCAGACCGACAGCAACGATCCAACCCGGTGGATAGTTCAAATGGGACTGGTTTGGAAAACGTAAACAGAAAAATAGCAACTTTGGTGAGCTCGGCAGGTAGGCACGCATGGAGGAAAGCAAAACATGCGAGATCGGCAGTGTTTCTTTTTTTTCATCGCGCAGAGCCTGCGAACGAATTTCATGCTCTCTTTTGGACTCATGAGGCTGTCATGCGATGAGCAACGACTTGAGTGCATTAGAGAACTGGGTCTAAGTATGCACAGTCGAAAGCGAAGAGACAAGAGCGTACGGTTGCGACATAAACAGAGAGAGCTGGTTAGAGCATAGAAAATATGCTTCCGATGCATATCGAAGCTCAAAAAGGGAGGAATCATAAAAAGCACTCCTTTTGTTTCATATCGGTTGCACAAATCAGTTTTAGTTATTAATATCATTAACGAACTTAATCACAACGGGGACACTCGTCTCGGGATTGCTTTGGTATACATAATTTTAGTAGAATTCTAAACGTAAGATTTTAATTAATCAAAGAGTTTTTTTTTCAAACTAATTTAAATTAACTCATTAGGAAAATATTGAAGAAAATCTATCAACTTGAAATGTGTAATCACATAACGAAAAACCTTTTTTAATCCACCTAATGGTGTAGTGATGCCTTTCTCATGTTACATCAATAGAAGATTCTGTCAAGATTTTTTCTTTCAAACTTGAATAAATTAAAAAACTTTCTTTGCGTATAAATTACCATAACCGTTTCAATTTGTAAACAACTATGTCAAGTTAATATACTTGTGGCAACCCTGCAAAATTGAACAAAGCACGCTGTGTGCTAGGTGGTGGTGATTTCTTCTTCCGTACCAGTACGTGCCGATGCTTACCGGTTTTGCATCATTTTGTATGACAGTTTGAAACTATCGATTCTCATCGTCCTATAATAAAAGATCTGGATGAAATTGCACGATATCTTTTAAGACACTAAAAGCTTTAATTTGAATCATAATTTGCGAAAGTCGGTTTAACCGATGCTGAGAAATATAAGTGAGTTCCGTTTTTTGAGCTTTTCTTCACTATTACCGGCGCGTTAGGAAGCGGAAACCGGGAGCTGGTAGTCCCAAAGTAGATTTATATATCCACCAACTAACAAGGTCTGCCAACTAGATGATTTAACCAGCAAGTTTTAAAAAAAAAATTGCACCTCGTTCCGCCATCACTTTTGAATAAGTGCCATGAAAATGAAAATTTTTCACTTATCGTACTGTAATACCGGAGCCGAAAGTCGGATCTGGATCAACTTTTTTGGGATTTAAAAAAAAATCAAGACCTTTTATTTGCATCTTTGTTTATAAAAATCGGCTAAGAAATTTCCGAGAAAGTTTAGTGCGCATTTATTCATAGATCTTCACATATTGTCTTGTGATTCCGGAACCGGAAGTCGGATCGGGATAAAATTCCATAGCGGTCTATAAGACCATAAGACCTTTCATTTGATTATGAGTTAGTGAAAATCGGTTCAGCCATCTTCGAAAAATTGAGTGCGAAAACAACAACGCGTTTTGCCGGCTACGTCACTTATATCACCTTATCTCCGGATCCAGAAGTCATAGCCATTTGATCGTCGAACTTGATTAATGTCACAATAGTAGCTTCCAAATGAGCTTGAGTGTGTTGAAATCGGTTCAACCATTTTCGACAAAATTGAGCGCGAAAAAATTCGTTAAAAGGTACACACACAGACATTTTCTTATCTCGTCGAGCTGAGAAGAATGGTATATAACACTATCGGTCTCGGAGGCTCCGTTCGAAGGTCGATTTTTTTTTTGCTATTAGCTTTCTATAGAGAAAGGCAAAAAGGTCGAAACGTTTACATCAGCTTAACAGTTCGGCTGAAAAGTTCGTATCGTTTAATAGAAACACACATTTTTTGCCAAAATTCGTTTTTATTATTCAACATAATTGCCATCAGAGACGATACAGCGATTATAGCGATCTTCCAACTTTTCGATACCATTTTTGTAGTACGATTTGTCCTTTGCCTCAAAATAGGCCTCAGTTTCAGCGATTACCTCTTCTTTGCTTCTAAATTTTTTACCAGCGAGCATTCTCTTGAGGTCTGAGAACAGGAAAAAGTCACTGGGGGCCAAATCTAGAGAATACGGTGGATGAGAGAGCAATTCGAAGCCCAATTCGTTCAATTTCAGCATGGTTTTTCGTGCTGTTTTTAATCGATTGTGAGCTCACGCGGCACCCATTTTGCACAAAGCTTTCTCATATCCAAATATTCGTGAATAATATGTCCAACACGTTCCTTTGATATCTTTAGGGTGTCGGCTATCTCGATCAACTTCACTTTACGGTCATTGAAAATCATTTTGTGGATTTTTTCACGTTTTCATCGGTAACAGCCACTTTTGGACGTCCACTGCGTTCATCGTCTTCGGTGCTCATATGAACAGTACGAAATTTTGCAAACCACTTACGAATTGTTGCTTCGCCCGGTGCAGAGTCTGGATAACACTCATCAAGCCATTTTTTGGTATCGGCGGCACTTTTTTTCATCAACACACGAAATTTCTTTTTTTCCATTTTTTTCACAATAACAAAAGTAGCTTCACTCAAAATGCAATATCTCACAAACTAATAATCAGACAGCTGTCAAATTTATACACGTATCTTTTGAAGGTTGGTACTAACTGAAAATGGTATGGATTTAATTCTAGTGGCGCCCTCTCATAGAAACGATACGAACTTTTCAGCCGATCTGTTAGTAGTTCAAGATCGGCTCAACTGCTGAGTCGCGCTAGTTGTTCAATTCGTACTGTTACAGCCTGGTGAGTCGAAGACGAAAATCAAAAGAAACAGAAAAGTATCCTGAAAGTCACAGAGTTATAGAAAACGATAAATACTAAGCTACATATCCCGTTTTTTTAACGTTTATTTATTGAGTTTTTTTAACGCTTTTTTTTCTCGCTACGGAAAATTATTCCTAAGACTAACAATGATTTATTTAAGTCAAGTCTTTATTATCAGAGAGAACCATCACAATAATAACAATTCAGAGCAGTTCCATCAGACTTCACATACAGCGATCTGGATGAAACTTTGTAAACGTTTTAAATATAACAAACCATTTATTTAGCACGATATGATACGACTCAAGACCGATTTTTAGAAAGGGAACAAATGCATTATGGTTTGTATTTTTTCTTCTTTTCGTTGTGGCTCGCAAACTGTCATCTGCACAAAAATGGTATCCAAGATGCAGTGGTTATATACACTGAAAAAAATAGCATTACATTTCGTCTACGACCCGTCAGTGCATTGCAGTTTATGACGAACTGTTATGTCAACTAGCAGTTCAACATAAGCCGCTAAGCAGGTGTTTTTGCTATTTGCAATACACTTTTTAGTTATGCACCGGAGGGCAAAATCCTTCCTGACAGGTCGAGTAAAAACAAGTTTTGGCTTAAAGCGAACGATTCAGATAGTGGTCAGGAAAATTTGGAGCAATTAAAACCAACATTTAACGATAATTTGATTAGTATCTTTATTAAAGTGGAGAAGTTACTGCAAAACCAAGTACTAGTTTCATATAATTATAAAAAAATATTATTAGACTCCATGAGAAATGTCATTACTCCTTTCCAGTGATTAGTATTTTGAATGAATTTATTCAATAATAAAAATATTTCTTAAATCATGCAAGTAAAAATTAATCCTAAACAAAAGAATTTATAGGTTTTTGGTACTTTACAAAACGTGGCAAATAGTTTAATTTTTACATTAACTCGAAGAATTTACAACTGCATAGATTATTACCAACAAGTTTTCATGTTGACAAAAATATTTAAAATAAATTGAAGGTGTTTTTTCAAAAACATTTTTTTTATTAGTTTACATATTATTGATTCCTGTGTGTGTTTTTTTTCAAAAGTTGCCAACGAATTTCCCATTTCATCTCTTTCTTGAACACCATTTTACTTTCAAATGTACAGTTTTCATTTCAAATAAGTAACGATTTGAACAAAGTGTATGCAAAAAAAAAACGATTGATTGTTTTTCAAACCATTTTTGATTCATATACAAAGTTTCACAGAATATGTGATATATGACGACTTGCTATTTGTTCAGGAACTGCTCCATAGATTCTATGGAACCTTTCCTCGGCATTTGTTTGGAGAAGTTCATAAAATATTTCCATAAAATCAGTTTCGTTTTTTAATGGAAAAGCATAGATTAATTTGGTTCATTCAAATCGAAAGGACTGCAGCTTATGTATTCAACAGTGGACGCAATCATATTAAAATCGTGTTTATTTTAGTTTCGGGATCTTTCTCTGTAACAACAATTTGCGATACGTTCCATAATCTGTAGATACATACGGAAAAATAACGAATGGCGATCGACGAGCAAATTTCGCCTACTTTGAATACCATTTTATTGCAAAATGTTACCCAGACATTGCGGAAGAGGTTTAGAACTATGTTATTCATTTGAAGTTAATTTCTAAGAATGAAGGATCCCGTGAATAGGATTTTTTACTACTCGAAGAATGTACTGCGTTCCGGTTCTCTGGAAGGCGTCTAACACCATATCCGTTTATTTATAATCTGAGATATGGACAAGATTTATGTTTATATTTCTTTGCTGTCGCGGTTGGTTCTTGAGCACATGTTTGCTCCACTTGACAATTGACGATAACACCGCACTCCTTAAATACGGGTTGCAGTTTTTCGGAACGAAAAATGAAAGAGCTGACCGGACGAAAAACCAACAGAATATCATTACAAAACGTACTGGGATGAGATTTTTTAAACTGCACATATAAATAAATACACTTATTATTGGTTAGAAAACATATACTGGCTGAGGAAATCGGAATATTCTTGGTCCTTCACTCTGATTTCCTCTAAGTTATGATTGCGTTTAACCACAATTCAATCGGAGAATTGTTTACATAAAACATAAAAAACGAAAACAAACGATTTAGAATCATTCGAGCACCGATATTTGCGGAACTGGTAAAAACGCAGAACGTGTTTGAAACTCAAATACTGCGGCCAATTCCTGTTCTTACAACAATATAGCGTCAATGATATTCTATTTCATAACATCCAAAACGGAAGGTCTGGATTTTGTACCAGCAAGCCGTTTCCAGAGTGGTATTATTTTCATGTCAGTCTGCTTCCTCTTGCGCCTAAAAAGGGTGTTTTGTGGAAGAAACGCGATTGATCACGTTTCTGCATGTGCTCTGCCGTCTTTCAGTTGGCACTGCTTCTATGCTGTGTTTCACCACTTGTGGGGAACCTGTCGAGATGTCTCACTAAAATTGCAGCCCTCGAATGTACATGTTGTACGCGACTGCAGGGACATGAACAGGATTCATCCTTCCCATCTAACCACTCTACAAGACTACAAGCAAAACTCGTGTGTAGTAGAATATCAATGAAAATGGCAGCATCCTTCCTGCTTGTCAGTTCGTAACAGGTAGAAGAGTACTCGATGCTACCCATTTGGTGCATCAATAAAAACTGATCGGAAACATATGCGCCAGGCTAATTTTAGGACCCGCCACATAATAAAGGAATAAAACAATTTATGCAAAGGATGGAGCAATTCTGTGAGCCGTGGGAATATTTGGTGCTGGCTGTTCGATGAGATTTGGAGTTTACAACATCGAATTTCGAGGGCGAGAGAGAATCGAAATTGGCAGCCGGAAATTGAAAATCAGCAAGAATGGGTTAATTATATCCGTTGCTTTTCACTATTTTGCAAATTCGATATCTGTCCTGCACAACTGATCCAATCGCAGCTTAGCGGACCAGATTCGCATTTGATTCGACACTTTAATTTTAAGTATAAGTCTCTTCAAATCTGATTCAAATCAAATCATATCAATATTATTGATAATACACTTGAATTCCATCCAACAAACAGTAGCTTTATTTCAAATGCATGACACTTAGTATTCAATTCGCTGGACACTTACGGTCGAATTGTCAGACAAATAAATATGAACTAATAAACAAGCTCAGATTTTAACAGATTTATATCTATAATTCTCATGCAGAATGCTTTTTACGTGAGATGGATGGAAATTACAATTGATTTTCAAATAATTTGGTAATTATAGTTTATCTGCTAAAATGTTTAATAATTTTATTATCCGTAAACTATATAAATAAAAAATAAAAAACAATATAAATTTTAATATCCAGTTATCGTTTCGTCAACTGACATAAAACAATTGAACGATTTTGTTTGGTAGTCCCAAATTCCATCACCCGAAAACACAAACATTTTATGAGTCATGCAAATAAAAATAAATCAATATTGAATGGTGTATTTTTAAAAGGCATATAAACAAATGACAGTTTCTCTTTGGTTATTTTCCTATTTCTGTGATGCGATTGTATATTCTTTATTATTCTCAAATACCAACTGAGTTTCATGTATAAATTTTAGAGGTGAAAATAAACAAAGAGAAACTGGCACTTGATGATAAGGTGTTTTGACAATTTAATGGAATACTTACTGTGTACTTTATCTAAGAAATATGATAGAAAACCTGATCTAATCAGTCTGACAAAGTTCTTGCAGTCATTTTGTTCAAAACATTTTTATTACATGCTTGATATGTAGTATTGCCGCAATTGTCAGGTGATATAAGGCTTATTGAGAAACTATATATGGGGCATTCCACGCAAAATAAGCCAACCAAAATTTTTTTTCACCTAACTATTTTTTTTTCGGTCAAGAACTCGGAATTGTTGGACATGTATTTTTTATTTCAATATGGTACGTGGAATTTTCGAGATATGATTTTTTGAAATTTCACGTTTTCAAAAAAGAGCTTTTTTTCAACAGCCTATACTGTAAAATTTAATAAAGATACAAAAATTCGTCCAAGACATGAAATGTGCGTTTTTTTCTTAGCTTTCAAATAAGCGATTCCATAAAACAACCTTTAAAGTTGTGTTCATAAAAAAAGTTAAAAATTAATAAACAAATAAAAAAACCAAGCTTAGGCCTAGTTAGTCGAAAAAAAAAGCCTCAATCTTGGAAAAGTTTCAGAGTGGAAAGATACTTTCGGAGCAGTGAATTTTTCAAACACGACCCGCACGCGCGAAGTGTACCGCAGCGCAACTCACTCGAACACGGGCTTAACTTGTCAACACATGTCGCGCCACTTATCGAATCCTAATTTTGGCAGTTTATTTTAGCAACGTTTCAGTTAAGATCGCAGAGTAAAAAATAAATTCAAACATAAAAAAACGTTGCTTTAATCCATTTAACTTTAAGACTCATGTTAGAAAAAATCAAAAACATTCGTTGCGTTAGGTTTCTTCTTCCCTTCTTAACAAAGTCAATTTTTGAAAGCAAATGATGTTTTATGTCGTGTAGGCAGAAAGCGAGTAAAATTGAGGTAAATGATTTACGTGAGTATTAAAATAGTGGTAACATACAGTTTTGGAAAAGTTGCGAAATGATGCAATTTTCACTATTCAGCTGTGAGGGAAAATTCTGCTGATGCAATAATAATCACAGATTATCAATCCTCGGAGACTTAGGACAATGATGACAATGTTCCTAAATTCAGCGACTATACAGAAGTAATTCCTACATTTACTTACATTTACTTATTTCTCAAATTTTAAAATATCGATTGGCTTTTTAAAATTAACCATATTTGCCTTCCGGTTATATTACCGAATTGAAACCAAAATTTCATGCAAAAGATGCAACTAAATCCGAGAGAATGATAATTTCAATTGTTTTACCAACAAACTGGAGTATTTGTAAGACAGCGCATACGATAAACACATCAAGATATTTTGTTACGAAAGTAGGGAATCTCGTGGGAAAAAATGTGTACTGCGATTCCGAGAACAAAAAGTAAAATATAATTCTCTTATCAAACGTTTGATGTTTTCATATAATCATGAACATTCATATTTTACAGAAAAACATTTTGCCCCTGAAATAATAATTAAAGTCAAACAATTTAACACGATGCACACAAAACATCATTTGCTTGCAAATATCGAATTTTTCAAGAAGGGAAGAAGAAACTCGTTGCAACGAATGTTTTTGATTTTTGAATTCATTTTCACAACGCAATCTTAACTGTAACGTTGCTAACAATAAACTTTTAAAGTTAGAATTCGATCAGTGGCGCGACATGTGTCGACAAGTTAAGCCCGTATTCAAGAGAGTTGCGTTGCGGTACACTTCGAGCGTGCGGGTCGTGATTGAAAAATCTGCTCCGAAAGTAATAATCTTTCCACTCTGAAACTTTGAAAAGATTGAGTTAAATCCCTAAGGCTTTCAACTAAAAAAAAAATTAGCCCACGTTCGAATTTTTTTTATTTGTTTATAAACTTTTAACCTTTTCATGGAACTAACTTTAAAGGTTGTTTTATGGAATCGCTTATTTATAAGCTAAGGAAAAGACGCACATTTCATGTCTTGGACGAATTTTTGTATCTTTATTAGATTTATAGTATAGGCTGTTTAAAAAAGGCTCTTTTTTGAAAACGCGAAACTTTAAAAAATTATATCTCGAAAATTCCACGTACCATATTGAAATAAAAAGTACGTGTCGAATATTTTCGAGTTCTTTACCGAAATAAATAGATGAAAAAAATTTGGGTGGCTGATTTTGCGTGGAATGCCCCATATACATCAATACAGCAACACTTTAAACTTGATATGTTGTGACATTGATCTCTGTCAGAAAGTTACACGCTTCAGTATCATGCACTTAAAATTGAAATTTGATGACATTTGATTGAGTCAAATGAAGACACACTTAACTTTTATGTGCTAAAATTTTGAATCGCAAATTAAACGCACTTAGGTTGTCGACCATCTCGCGAATTATTTTAACTTTTAGTTACTGAAAATAAAATGATATCAAATGGTATAATAATTGCAATACAGCGAACTTAGGAAGAACTTCGAGATAAGCTTACTTCGTTGGCAATGTGTTAGAATTTTTTATTGGGGTACACAGAAAAAATTTCTACTAGAGTTCTGAAATTAGAATTTTATCGCAAGATTTTTTTCCGTGTCGGAAAATAACTTATCGAGTTGTCAAAATAATCATGCTTTCCAGCAGGGTTATTTTTGACAATGAAGAAATTACAGGTCGACTGTCAAATTTTAACTAAAAGTTAAAATAATTCGCGAAATGGTCCACAGCCTTAATATGTTAGTGATTCTTGACCTTGAAATGTAGTTAGAGAAACACGTTTTAAAAAAGTATCGATTCTTAGCAAAGTGCTTCTGCAGTGTGCGAAAACTCTACGCGAATGCACCAATTTTCATCTTACCTCCAAGGCATCGAACAGAGACAGTAGATCTCACTCTAACAAATGGGTTTCGTGTATGAGATGGCTACTGGAACTGAGATGACTACTGAAGCCTTTACCCTAGTTTCAATCACATAAAACCGAGAAGTTTCGAAATTGCGAAAAATGCATCTGGTAGCCCCCCTTAAGGTTAGGTTGCTCCAAACAATTTCAAAAAAATCGGAAACAAAAAATCCTTCAATTGCTAGAAAATAGTCTTAGAAATGATTTGGAATTAGTCTTTTTCACGAAAAGAAACTATTTTTGCCTTTCTCATACAGAAAGATTATGTAATCACTTGAAAAACCGACTAATAAAAATTGGTCCGGAGGGCCAAGTGACATATACCATTCGACTCAGTTCATCGAGCTGAACAATATCTATGTATGTGTGTGTGTCAAATAATCTCACTAGGTTTTCTCAAACCGTTTTCGTTTTTCAACCTACACGCGGGCGACTCTGACTTCGAGTAAAACGAACACGTGGTACGCGCCCTAAACAACAACTCTTGAAAAAAATGAAAATAAACAAACTCGCATGGATGCGTGGTGTGACCCGAGAAAATTTTCAGAGCAAAGCTACGCGAATGGAGTCCGATTTAAAACGACCCCAGGTTGCTAAAACAAACACATCAAAAGTTGTTTGGGTGACTCTGGGTCATCTCTCGGGCTGCTCTGATCAATAAACGAAAACGGTATCAAAGATGGCTGAACCGATTTTGACAGCTATACAGAACGGTGATTAAAAACACGAAAATGTATTTCAAAATTGGGCTTCAATTCCAATCGTTAGGTCATATTCAGTAGTGTTCTAGATCTAGATGCATAATTTATGTCAGTTACAAAATTTAAATCTGAATTTAATATCAAGAAAAACTGGCAGCCCCAGCAGTGTTTTATTCGTGTTTCAAATATACACAAAATAGAACGCCATAGTAGACCAGTTTTAAATTCAACAGAAGAACTGGTCGAATAAATAAAGTTAGAACGGCTTGCTGGATATACGTTTGTTCCAGTTTCTGCTCTATTATAGATCTTCCATATAGAACTTCTAGCTGCTGAATTTGTTCTTAGGCCTTGTCAGTTGGCGAATCGATTTCGGCTCTACCAATCCCCAGCTTTCGGTTACGAAAGCTCCGGCAATATTGTTCACATACTCTGAAATCGAACTCACTTTTGCAAAATTAGATTCAAATGAAAGATCTTATAATTCCGTATCTTACGAAATTTTTGAGTTTCATCCCGATCCTACTTCCGGTTCCGAAATTATAGGGTTATGAGTGTCGAAAATTTAAAACCTTCATATAAAGCGCATCGTACTTACATGCTCTGGTACGGAAGAAGGAAACACAACGCCGCCTTTACGAACGAAGCACACGTGCTGTGTTCGATTTCGTACACGCGGGAAAGAAAGCGAAAACCAACACCGAAGTTCGGGGTTGGAAATACAAACGAGAAACTGAGATTGAGACAAATCATAGCAGCTTTACAGGAAGTGTGACTAATGCGCAGCAGATTTTCGGATGCTCCATAATGGGTTGAAGTTTATTTGACATGCGTCGGACTTCCATGTTTCGTGGAGTATAAGAAAATTTTGCAGCCGGTATGATACTAGTTATAATAGAAATACAATCATAAATCATATTTAATGTTGCTGATTCAATACCCTACATAGTATGAATTTCATGTACAAAAGTAATATTAGCTTTTTACTCGTTTGATTTGTTTAATAGAAATAGTGTTTGAGATTTAAATCAACCAGCTTGAATTAAAACAAAGTCATTCTTTCTTTAATCAATATTCAGAATGAAATACAATCGACTTCGACTACACCGGCTCTCGAATTCCGGTTTCGGAAGTACCTGAAATCGTTTTGTCAGGGATGGCCTAACCGATCTGGAAACTTATTATTATTATTAATATCATTTACTTTACCCCGGCTTTAACCTTTTGGTCGTTCACCGGGGGGAAACGAGAATTGTAATTACATGTCATTAAAAAAGGATCTGGAAACTGTTTCATTCTGTATGTTATACTAGTTTATGCATAAACTTTTTTGTTTTTCACAAATGAAAGAAAATTATTTCGAAGAATGCCACACATTCATGTTAGAGATTAAGAGGGATACGAGAAAGCCACAACTAGGTAGATTAAAACAGGTTTTAATTTTTAATATTTTATTTCTGAAATTTTACCTATTTTGTGAAAATCACTAGTACAACATTTTTAGAAGGATGTCGTTTTTGACTACAGTTGTTCGAAAAAAATTGGTAATTTTCAGGAATCAATTCAGATCAATTCTGGAAAAATAAAGTATGCAAAGTGGCTTTTTGTGAGAAAGTCTTGCACTTTAAGAGAGTGCTTCCAACACTGAATACGATTTGACGCAAAATACATGACATATAAGAACAAATTATGCAAAATACAGTCCAGGCCATTACAATCAATACTGCGATCTTGACCTTACTATGTCAAAAATCAAATAAAATCTCAGCTTTGTCGTAGAAATGATGCGTAGTAAATTTTAAACCGTTTATATGTTCACCTAAACCTCCATTTACGTAATAATCGGGATAATATAATGGATATTTTTAGAACGAAAATTATCAGTACACTGAAGTCTTTTTTTATGCGAATTTACGTACCGCATAACTCTGAAACTTCGCATAAAAAAAACCGCATCACTCTGAAAATTCGCATAAAAAAACCGCATAACTCTGAAACTTCGCGTAAAAAAACCGCATAACTCTGAAAATTCGCATAAAAAAAGTCGCGTAAAAAATCGCATAAAAAAAGACCTCAGTGTATTTGCATGAAAAGGAAAGGTAAAGGGTAGGAGATCTTTTTCTAGAAAAATTCTAATTAAAATTCAACACGAAATTTTGAAAGAGAAGGTTAAAAAATTGTATAGCATTCAGAGCATAAAAACTTTGGAATGCTATAACCTTCACTTGAAACTAGCGAAACAATATTCCCAAGGCTTCGAAACTTTTCTAAACAAAGTAAAAATTGCAGAACATTGTGAATCCGAACGCAAACGAATTCTTCTTCATAAGAAATTCGAAAATTTACGTTCCAAAAATCTTTCAGACCGTCCCCAAAAACCTCCAGTACAATTTTTGGAGGATTTTCTTGTAAATCGTTCATCTCAAAATTTTACCAATGAACAAACTAATCTTCTAAATCTTGATTTAAATTATGCAATTTCTTCAAAAGTAAATCTCGAACAAGTTATTATAGACATAGAAACAGGTTTAAATAACTGTGATATTTCGTTTCCTCGAATTAATGACGCCTATCGTAGCTGACGTCATTAGAAGTACTTCTTTGAATAATCAGCAAACCATTGATGAAAAAGAACTAGTGAAACAATTGCGAGAAAAGCCTGTTTTTATGTAAAGGCTGACAAGGGAAATAAATTAGATATTATGGACAAACAAGATTATGACGACTTGATAACCCGAAAAATTAATGACGGTCCTTATAGGAAACAAAGAACCGATCCCCTTCCTGAAATTATCAAAAAAGTGGATAAAACTCTTCTTGAATGTAATCCAAACTTCGATATCAACCTCAATCACCTCAAAGTTCTCAATTCCTTCTTTACCCAAAATCAAAGGACTACCAAAGGTTCACAAACCTGGTAACGAAATAAGGGAAATTATTTCTTCAGTGGGAGCCCCTACCCAAAAAATCGCCAAATGGCTAGTAAAAGAATTCCATTCTATGCCAAAAAATTTTTCAGTAGATCAGTCCCCAACACACAAGAATTTACGAGTCAACTTCAAAATTCTGGTGAAATCGAAGAAGACGAAATAATGGTGTCATTCGATGTAACCGCCTTATTCCCAAGTGTCCCGGTGAAAGACTCAATTAATCTATTAGAAGATTGGTTACTTCAACAACATAGTAACAATTTATGGAAAAGCAAAGTAAGGTCATATCTGAACCTAACTCGGCTTTGTATGGATGTAAATTACTTCAAATTCAGAGGCGGATTTTATAAACAGTTACAAGGGGCACCAATGGGTAATCCGCTCTCCCCGTTTTTATGCGAATTGTTTATGGCAAATCTTGAAGAACTTTTGAAAAACCAGGGATTATTACCTAATCGCTGGTGGAGATACGTTGATGATATATTCTGTATCATCAAACGCAATGATTTATCAACTTTCTTACAAATGATTAATAACTTACATATAAACATTAAATTCACCTATGAGGAGGAGAAAGACAACAGTTTACCTTTCTTAGATATCCTCATTATCAGAGAGGCAAAAACCTTAAATTTCGAGATATACAGGAAGCCAACCAACACAGATCGGGTCATACCATATACTTCTAATCATTCCAACCAACACAAAATGGCAGCTTTCCACCATATGATTCACAGAATGCTGACCTTACCCCTTAAGAGAGATGCTGCAATAAAAGAGAAAAACTTTATTTTCGAAATTGGAAAGCTCAATGGATATCCGGAGCTTTCAATTCAAATACTCCTCGACAAAAAATTAAGATTGTTGAAAAAACAATCACTTACAACTCTGTCTCCTCCATCGGAATATTTAAAAAGAATATCGGTAGACTTCAATCCAAACATTGCACATCCTTTGAAATCAAAACTAAATAAATTTGGTTTGGATTTAGTATTCAGCAGCATGAACTGTCAATTGAAAAATTTACTAGGTTCTACAAAAGATCCTACGGATAATTTGAAAAAATCTGGGGTATACAAAATCTCGTGTTCTCATTGTGATAAAATATATATTGGACAAACAAAGAGAACTCTAGACATCCGTTTCAAAGAGCACGTCGCTGAAATAGCGAAAGCATCTAAAGAATTAGAGAAAGGACTACCACATCATTTCAAGTCAAAAGTAGCTGAACATGCCTGAAGATCATGAACTCACTACCAACGACATAAAAATCATAAGACAAATTTCCAACCCATGGAAATTAGACACAGCTGAAAGTTTAGAAATCTTCAAAAATAACTCCATTTCTTTATTGAATCGTGACCAAGGAAATAAGCCCTCCTGGCTATTCAAGCTATTACCGACACATAAGATACAAATAGATTTAGATAATACTTAATCTCTTAATATCCCACTTCTTCAGTTTATTGCCCTCCGCTGACAATCAAACTACCGTCCTACCCGTCTGTTACTAACTGTTTCTTCCCGTTTTTACCCGTTGAAAATAAGACATTTCGTGTAAAAGGAGCAGCATTACAGCATTCTTTCAAACAAACTTATAAAACCGATACACTGAAGAAGGATGTAAGTAACATTCCGAAATACGCGTATCTGTATTGTAACGTTTGTTATGCTTCATTAAAGTATAGTGACTTTGTGAAAGTGTAATAACGTGACAGTGAAATAGTGGAATTAAATGGTACAGAAAATCAGTCGGTGTTGAACAGTCGTTCGCACCGCACGCGTATAGCTCTTGGCTCCTGGAATTTTTTTCTGGCTACCTAGAGTTTCATTGATTCAAGGCTTCAGTCTTTTTCAAGGCTACCTGAATCACTAACTAAGTGACTAAGTGATACAAAGAGTGATATTAGAGTGACTAAGTGATACAAAGAGTGATATTAGAGTGACTAAGTGATACAAAGAGTGATATTAGAGTGACTAAGAAATTAATCAGCCTTTTTTAAGGCTAGCTAGGAGTCTAATCGAAGACTAATTTAGCCTAGTTAATTTAATTTAAAATTTCATTAATTTCAAAAATGCCTGCGTCCAACCGGAAAGGCAACAAGCCTAAGGCTAAAAATAATTCAATACGGAATAAATCACAATCCGTTATTCAACATTTTTCTAATAACATTCACGATCTTATAGAATCTGAATGTAAAAATAAAAGACAACGGACGGATTTCCCTTCCGTTGATCCTATGCCGTCTAACAATATTTACGAGATTCTTCCTGAATCCGATTGTAGCGACATAGAAGAAAATTCTTCAAAAATTCCCAAAATGGACGCTTGTCGTTCTGGGAAGAAACATCAATCTATGCCACCAGTGACGGTGATGATTTCCGACTTCAAAGCATTCCGTACTGAGCTTTCTACTTTTCTCCCGGAAGTAAAAGTCTCATTTCAAATCGGACGAAGAGGAGAATGTCGAGTCTTGGTGGATGGATTGGAAGATTACGAACGTCTTATTCGATATTTGTCCGAAAAACTTCATAAATTTTATTCATATGATATAAAATCAGACAGACCCTTCAAGGCTGTCTTGAAAGGATTATCAAATGATCAAAGTATTGATGAAATTAAAAATGAAATAAAAGAATTGCTTGGTTTTGCCCCTTCCCAAGTAATACTTATGAAAAAAGAGCGAATGGTACTTCTAAACCACGCTCTGGAATTTCCCATGAACTTTACCTAATACACTTCAATCGAAGTGATGTAAACAATTTGAAAACTTTAGAAAAAGTACGTTTCATTTCCCACATTAAAATTCATTGGGAACATTATAAACGGCATAATCGTATTGCAAACTTAACGCAATGTCGTCGTTGCCAAGGCTTCGGCCATGGAACCAAAAATTGTCATATGGATATACGGTGTTTGAATTGTGGTAAATCGCATTCGAAAGACGTTTGTCCAATGAATGAAACCACTGATAAATTTTCATGTTCAAATTGCAATGGAAATCATAAATCCAATTATTTGAAATGTCCTGTCAGGGAAAAAATTTTAAACGCTCGTTCGCTTAGACAACAAGTCAAATCAACGACCTTAAATTTACAGAACATACCTGAAAATTCTTCTAAGGCACCTGCCAATTCGTCTTCTAACGAAAACAATTTATTGACAGGTAGATCGACCTCGTCATCATCTTCTTCTAATGTCAGTTATGCTGGTATATTAGGTAGAAATCTATCTCCTATTTCTTCTAATGTAAATAATCAAAACACAGGACCGCCTTGCAGTTCTTCTTCTAACGAAAACAATTTATTAATAGGTAGACCGGCCAAATCATCTTCTTCTAATGGCAGTCTACCTACAAATATTCCTTCAATGCCATTCGCTTCTTTAAATGAAGTCGATTTAGGCGATATAACTGAAAATAAAATGATCTACCTACAAGATCAACTTTTTCAAATGATCATCCAAATGAATTCGACTTCATCACTTTTTGAAGCATTTCAAATCGGATGGAAATTTGCAAATAATATTATAATGAATTTAAAATTTAACAGTGATGTTAAATAATTATTTGAATATTTTAAATTGGAATGCTCGATCTTTGAAATCGAGTGAAGATGAATTTTATAATTTTCTCAAAGTTCACAAAATTCATATTGCCATTGTGACAGAAACTTTTCTTAAACCAAATGTAAAATTGAAAAGTAATCCACATTATGTGGTTCATCGATTTGACAGGTTTACTGGAATTGGTGGTGGAGTTGCCATTTTTGTCCAACGGCAAATTAAACATCGAATTTTACCTTCTTTCAATACTAAAGTTATTGAAAGCTTGGGAATCGAAGTTGAAACCATTCATGGAATTTATTTCATCGCTGGAGCATATTTGCCATTCCAATGCACCGGCGAACAATTAAATTTCTTTAAAGGCGATTTGCAAAAACTTACAAGATATCGATCGAAATTTTTCGTAATAGGGGACTTAAATGCTAAGCATGTCCAGTGGAATTGTAGGCAAAATAACAGTAATGGTAAAATACTTCATAATCAACTCTCAGCTGGTTACTTCACAGTTCTTCATCCCAGTAATCCTACTTGTTTCTCTTCCGTGAAAAACCCGTCTACAATTGATCTGGTTCTAACAGATCAAAGTCACATTTGTAGTGAACCGATTACACATGCTGACTTTGACTCAGATCATCTTCCTGTAACATTCAGACTTTCCAACGAAGCTATAATAAATCCAATTAGTTCTATTTTCAACTATCATAGAGCTAATTGGTTGGATTACAGATCTCACATTGAAAATCATGTGGATCATGAAACTATTTTAGAAAATTCTGCGGACATCGACACAGCAATTGATAATTTGAATCATTATATTATCGAAGCTAGAAATCTTTCAGTTCCCAAAGCTCAAACTAAATTAAATACTCCTATCATCGATGACAATCTTCAACTGCTCATTCGGTTGAAGAATGTTCGTCGACGACAATATCAACGTTCTCGTGATCCTGCTATGAAAAACATAGTTAAGGATTTACGAAAAGAAATTAAACATAGATTTACTCTTTTGCGAAATGAAAATTTCGCTAAAGAAGTTGAACAAATTAAACCATATTCAAAACCTTTCTGGAAACTTTCTAAGGTTCTTAAGAAACCTCAGAAACCAATTCCTGCTCTCAAGGAAGGAAATCAAATACTTCTTACAAATGGTGAAAAAGCTCAAAAGCTAGCTCAGCAGTTCGAGAGTGTCCACAATTTTAATTTAAACGTTGTGAGTCCTATTGAAAATGAAGTCTCACTGAAGTATGATCATATTTCAACCCAAGTGTTATCACACGATGACATTATTGAGACGAATTTTGATGAAATTAAATCAATTATTAGGAAACTCAAAAACATGAAGGCTCCTGGTAATGATGGAATTTTTAATATTCTTATTAAAAATCTTCCCGATGTTGCCTTGAGACTCCTGGTTAAAATTTTCAACAAGTGTTTTTCATTAGCTTACTTCCCAAAAAGATGGAAAAACGCTAAAGTAATTCCTATCCTAAAACCTGATAAAAACCCAGCAGAAACATCAAGTTATCGCCCAATTAGCTTACTTTCTTCAATCAGTAAACTTTTTGAAAAAATTATCTTGTTAAGAATGATGACTCATATAAATGAGAATTCAATTTTTTTACCAGAGCAGTTTGGATTTCGTCATGAACATTCAACTACTCATCAACTTGTCAGAGTAACGAACATGATAAAATCAAATAAATCTTCTGGGTTATCCACTGGAGTTGCTCTTCTAGACATAGAAAAAGCATTCGACAGTGTTTGGCACAAAGGTTTAATAGCAAAAATGTCTGATTTCCAGTTTCCTATTTATTTGATCAAAATGATTCAAAATTATTTAACTGATCGTACTCTTCAGGTTAGCTATCAGAATTTTAAATCTGAATTGCTACCCGTACGAGCCGGTGTTCCGCAGGGTTCGAGTGTAGCTCCAATCTTGTATAATATTTTCACTTCTGATCTTCCAAATCTACCCGTTGGTTGTCAGAAATCGCTATTCTGTGACGACACAAGTCTGTTAGCCACAGGTAGAAATCTAAGAGTGATCTGCAGTCGCCTACAAAGAAGTTTAAATATTTTCAGTGATTATCTGTCAAAATGGAAAATTAAACCAAATGCAGCAAAAACGCAATTAATTATCTTTCCTCACAAGCCAAGAGCTTCTTTTCTTAAACCAAACAATAATCACATTCTCAAATTGAATGGCTTGGAATTGACATGGTCTGATCAAGCTAAATACTTAGGTTTAACGTATGACAAAAAACTCACTTTCAAGGATCACATTGAAGGAATCCAGGCAAAGTGTAATAAATATATTAAATGTTTATATCCTCTTATAAACAGAAATTCTAAGCTCTGTCTAAAAAACAAATTGTTAATTTATAAACAAATTTTCAGACCAGCCATGCTTTATGCGGTACCAATTTGGTCAAGCTGTTGTTCCACCAGGAAGAAAACGCTTCAAAGGATTCAGAATAAAATTCTGAAAATGATTCTGAAGCGTCCTCCCTGGTTTAGTACAAATGAGTTACACAGACTCACAAATATAGAACCATTAGATGTAATGTCACATAATATTATAAGCAAATTCCGACAAAAATCGATGCAATCTTCAATTGAATCGATTCGCTCTCTGTATTAGTTAGTAAGTTAGTATATAAGTTCCTTTTCCCCATTACACAATACAAGTAGGTTTAGAATTTTCCCTACACAAAAATCTCAGAATTGCGGAAGCAAATGATGTCTTCATGGTAATAACCAAATCATATATATATAACAGGGCTGAAAAGTCACCACTTGTGGCTGAACACCCAATTTAAATCTTAATAATTTAATTTTAACTCATATTCCAATAAATAGTTATTAAAAAAAAAAAAAAATGGTACAGAAAAAGTGCAACTGATGAAAAGGATGTTCTAAATCGCTTTATTATCCAAGATGGCGACTTCCGATTCATCGAAATTCGTTGCAAACCATCAGAATATGGGTGTTTTCGGAACCGGTTTTGATTAGTAAATGTCGGAAAACGATGTTTGAGATGGTTCTGAATTCCAATTCCGCTTCCGGTTGATTTATTTATCCTTGAAAACCCTTACAATAAGGGTATTTTCAGAGCGATTTTTATGAGTAGATGTAGGAAAACGATGTCGTTCCGAAATCCAAAATGGCGGCTTCTGATTAATTACCATTCCTTGAAAACGCTTACAATTTGTGTCGATATTACTCGAATTGCTCAAATACACCTTCACAATATGCATATTTTAGGAACGGTTTAAATAAGTTGGCGCTTACATCTTTTAAGCAATAGTACAATGTCTTCGGCAGATCTAAATTATAGCCGAATTTAGCAAAAAATATAAAAAAAAAACAATCAAATCAATTTCAAATAATCAAAACATTTTAAGCTAGACAAAGGGTGAAGGCAAATTGTCAAAACTCGTCATATTTTTCAAATTTGAAACATTTAACAGTGCCCTGAATAAAGCGAAATTCTTGGAAAATCTTGGATCTCTGCGATCTTTATATACAAGAATATATATTTAAGTTTTGTATAAAACAAATTGAAATATTTGCTACCTAGGCCATATCCCGGACCGTGATGGTACCGACGTTCAACGATCGATATCTTTCTGGAGCTAACTACTGGTGGAATAAAAAATAAGCTATTTTTGAGTTTTCAACGACTTTACGATTCATCAGAGTGAAGCATTTATACTATTGAAGCTTGTATTTGTGGCAAAAAAAAAGAAATGAGACACTTACTATTACAGCTCTTCTTGTTGTAACGATTTATATTAAATAAAACGGATAATTTGTTATTTCGTAAAATTTTACTCGGATTTGCTAACATTTTTCGAGCATTTCCAAAATCATTAATCGTACACTCATTTAGATGAATCTTGTTCAATACGGTCCTACTTGAGTGTTATCAATCGTCATAGATTTGTATTGGAAAACTAAAAATAAAAAAAAAGTTCATGTAACGATAAAATATCAAACTCTGCAAACGGTCATTTCAAATACGGTTTATGCTCAGCACTACCAACTATACGACCGGCCAATACATAACAGCATCAACCCCCTCGGTGCAGTTTATGTTATACATATAACACTTTCCTATCCCTCATTTGTTCATTTTTTCATTCATTCCGATTAAAGCAGACCGGCGAAACCTGTCTCGAATGGCAGATCCCGTCCATTCATTTCCGCATTAGTTAAACAGAGATAGCTGTCAAACTACAGAATACCACGAGCCAGGTGATTCAGGAACATCACAGAGCAGGGTGGTGTTTTTATACATCAGACAGCAGGGAGTTCGTCTCGATATTGACTGCCTAGTGCCTGACGGAAAAGGTGGTGCACTGTGTGATGTGACTGTGTCTTTAATTATTTTAATTATTTCAACTTTGTTTGCTCTAACTCTTGAGTTCTGCTCATATCGGGTGTGATCGCATCGTCAAGTGATTAGTATTTACTCTTAATTTCGATTCCTCGAACGATAGAAAATTCCTAAACATGATGGCAGCTTGGAAGTAGCGGAACTTGGTAACAGGTAAAATAGTGCATTTTGTTTCCTAACCTAAGAGACGAGCCTCTCACTTTTTCCTTGCTTATGTTGCTCTATATGTTTAACATTTTCGAGCTGGATATGCCGCGGTTTGTTGGTTTCTTCGAAGTCGGAGCAGGAGAAAAACTTAATTACCGATTTATTCTACATGTGCAGTAACCCATTTCGATCAGCGTTGCCACATTGTTGATTACCAGTGGCGTTTTCGTGAAACTCCTTTTTTGAGAACCTGAAGGAAGATTATAACAGTAGTTCAACAAGTTTCGTTTAAAGGTTGATAGTTGAAAACTAGTTTCGGAAGACAGAAACAAAGGTTAAAATGTGCACCATTTTCAATGTTGATCGAATAAAAACATTCATACATTTTGGAAATGAGAACCGAACTTTTCAAAATGTTTATGTAAATTACACTGGCAAGCAATTGAGACCATTATCAAGTGAAAGGATTAATGTTTTATAATTTCAACTGAATACAAGCACATCAACTACAAATTGCATATTCGAATCAAAGTTCGCGATTATTTAAAGAATCGAATTTGAAGCTTCCGATATCGTACCGGTTACTATTTTTCCAATAACATCCTGCTATTTTAAAACATACCTAATAGTGAGAATTAGCATCTAATCGTCAAACGTTTTTGCGAATAGCAAAAGCTATGCGATTATATTTATAAAGGATACATAATTATAACATATTTTTTCTAGTTTTAGATATCAAACATGAAAAAGCAAACACTGAAGCAGGCCTGATATTCACATGGTCTACGAAAGGGAACCTATAAACGAAAACTTCCGTAGTGCTAAGAAAGTTATCAGAATAATTAATTTATCTACCTGATTTAACTGATTGAAATCTATCTCACGATGTTTACCTTTTTTTATAAATGTAAAAAATAGGTATAGAATTCGCTCAAACTTCAGAAAAATTTTCCGAGGCCCGGAGGGCCGAATGTTATATACCATTCGATTCAGCTCGACGAACTGAGCAAATGTTCGTGTGTGTGTCTGTATGCGTGTTGTCAACAAAGAGGTCGAGATCTCAGAGATGGCTGTCATTTAAACTTTTATATACACTAACTTTAACTACTAATAGGAAACAGGGTTGCAGACCAAAAGGCACATACATATGCTTTTTGGAAAGCTTAAATCAAGTAATATAAAACTACGAAGTGCGTAACGTGGCCCTTTGAAATTGTGTAAATAAGACAACGAAATATCGAGTGCTTTTTTGACCATTTTCTTAGCAAAAACATTTACTAAAACGACTATTTTTGGTTTATTAAAAAGAGCTTTGTAGGAAATGTCCAAAAATTGGAATCGGTCGTTAGTGTAGCTTTGGTGCAATGGTGTAATGATTGAATATAATTTCATGATGCATTCTTGTATGCGATTGATCGAACTAACTAACGAAGCATATTAACAGGCTAATTAAATTACGACAAGTTTTACTGATTCTTTTAATAGAATATGCCTTATCCGTTCTTTTAATTCCAATTCATTTCAAGGATGATATCTTACACCATTACCAGTACGCCTAAAAACATCGTTTAAATTTAATGCTTCTGAGATTAATTTTTATGTGTTGAAATGTGTAAGTGTAGCCTGCTTGAAAGGCTGAATCCTTTTTGTAAAATCATGTCATTCTACGAATCATGTCATTCTACCATACCTACACTCAAAAAAATAATGAAATTCTCACGATTGGAATTGGAATACATTAATTTCAATGAATATGACCGTTTATCTATATTGACGATTAGTTTTACTTTTAAAGTATATTGAAAAATGAAGAACAGTGAAGCAACTTTATATTAAATTTCTTGCTCCAAATGTGCACTGTTGGTGTTGGTGAGAGCAGCGCTGCATATTATTTTTAAGAACACAAAAGAGTTGGTTGATAATACAAATGCTGGAGCATTTGGTCGATAATAATATTACAATAAAATGCGTGAGTGGTTCAACTTTACATAGAGGCGTCCACGGTAAAGTTTAAAATCAAACTATCTAAATTATGAGTCTAGACATTTTTTTAAAAGAGAAATGCCTGAACTTGAGTATAAAACGTGCACAGACTAAGAATAAAGAATAATAACCAACAAAAACAAGTTTGTTTGGTTTTAGGGAATTTGTAACAGATCTGTTGCAGTAATTCTATTACATTTTCTACTGAAGTCGGTAATATCTCGTGATTTTTTGTGATAACGGACAATAAGACACCTATCAATATTCACTTTGAAGAGGAATTCCGAAAGACTCGGTACTAGCTGAGAGTAAGTCATAATAGAAAGCTATAGTAAAAAGTCTTCTCTTTCGTCTGGTGTTAAAACTAATGCTCTATTTCTTATACCTCGACTGCAATTTCTTGCAAAAGTGGTTGCCTAAAGGTAACTTATCGGTCGGTATCACAAAAATCGCGTGATATGAAGATAAACAATTATTAATGCACGTTTTTACTAAGAAAATGGTCAAAAATGCACTGTATATTTTGTTGTCTCATTCACACAATTTAAAAAGACCACGCTACGCACTTCGTAACTATATATTACTTGATTTAAACTTTCCAAAAAGTATATGTATGTGCCTTTTGGTCTGCGACCCTGCTTCCTATTAGTAGTTAAAGTTAGTGTATATAAAAGTTTAAATGTTAAATAACTTTTTAGGGAAAAGGTCAAACCGTGCACAGTCTTCAACAAAAATGTGTAATTTTATGTTTTTAGTAATTGTCTCGAACATAGTAGACACTGAAAATATTTGCGAAAAAAGTTATGTACAAAAAATTGATTTTAAGTGGTTTCAAACGAAAATGCTTCATATATCCTAAACTTTATGCGTTAGACCTTTAGCTTCTTCGGCAAAGTTTTTTATCGTTAGAAGTTCTAAAATATTGTAGAAGACATTGTTTTTTATCTCTTAAGGGAAAAAAAGTTGTTGGAATGAACTTTTATCGTAGTAGGCTTTGCACATTTTTTATTGTGATGAAATTACGAGGTATATTTTTGTGAATAAGTTCTCCGAAGGAACTATGCATATCGTATCAACGGTTTAGCAGCAAGAGAATTAAGTTCACGTTTTTGTCGATTCAAACCACTGTGCATTCGAAGAGGTTCGTCAAGATAAATAAATTTCTGGTTCCGGAACTATAGGATGATATATGTATTGAAGTTAAAATAATGTCACTCATATTGCTAGTAAATGACTGAACCGATTTGATCCATCTAACATTCAAATAAAGGCCCTAAGGTGAAACACACTAAGATTTCTCCAAGATGGCTACACTGATTTTCAAAAATTTCGAATTTTTATGACTTCGGCTTTACCGATTTCCGAATTCCGTTTCCAAAAGTACCGGGAATAGAGAAGCTAAAAGAAGGCCAAAACCAATTAAATTAACAAAAATTCAAATTAAAATAAACTTATGGTCTCATACAAAATTAGGAAATTTTATCCGATTCCGACTTCCAATTTTGAAATTACAGGGTGAAGAGTTTTAAAAATTCAAACCGTCATAGAAGATGACGATACCAAAAAGTCTTCAAAGTTTGGCTCAAAACTATTTCAATTTATTTGTCATACTAATTCATGGACGTACGAACTATTTTAGGTTATGTTGGTCTCTGAATACCGTTTCTAGAAGTATTATAAATGGCAAAAACACTGACTTCTACATCTCATGCTCAATCGATTGTCACACGTTTAGATTGAAAGGAATAATTTTAAGGTTCCAAACAATTTCTATCTTCGATTCGTGTTGCAGTTCCAAAATTTTAATTAAAGTTCATTTAAAACAACGGTCATTAAAAGAATTTCATGAAAACTAAACACAACGAAGAATATTCACGCGAAAAACACATGCTGCTGATTGATAAAAAAAAGGTATCATCTCACTGCTAGGTGGATTAAGCACGTTTTGCCTTTCTCATATGGAAAGGTGAAAACCGACTTTGGAACCGAGGCCCGGAGGGCCGAGTGTCATATACCATTCGACTCAGTTCGTCGAGTACGCAAAATGTCCGTGTGTGTATGTGTGTGTGTGTGCGTATGTGTGTATGTAATGTTTTTTACACTAACTTTTCTCGGAGATGTCTGAACCGATTCTCACAAACTTAGATTCAAATGAAAGGTCTTGTGTTTCCATACAAAATTCCTGAATATTATTTGAATCCGACTTACGGTTCCGGAGTTATGGGGTAAAGTGTGCGAAAAAATTAAAATATGTGTTCTAATTTTTCTCATAGATGGCGCGACCGATTTTCACAAACTTTAAACTTCTCCAATTGATAGTTTTTATCATTAGACGGTCAAACAAACCGATTTTGGTTATTCTTTGAAGTATCGAAGAAATTTATTTTGAAGAATACCACAGTAGTATATATGATAGTATGATTGATATGAGAAAGGCATCATTACACCACTAGGTGGATTAGGCACGTTTTTTCTTATGTTTTGATTATAGAGTTGTTTACCGTAAAATCATTCACCTCTTACGTCATAAAAGCTTTCTGATCCTTTGTGCTGGTTAAACCCAGTGGGCTGCGTGAAAGGTATCAACTTACCCATTATACTATACACGTCCGCAAATGACGAAATTTACAATATTCTGATTATGAAAATCTTTGCTTGATTTTAAGTAAAACGAACCTATAATTAAAGAAAGGCGCACCTAATCAGAATATTAATAACATAACGAGATAGTTTCTAGTCAAGTATAGTAAGTAAAAGTTATCAAAAGATCATTCATTCCTATTTTACGAATCTTTTCACCAATGAGTTCATTGTTTTGCCTTTCTCTTATAGAAAAGCTATACAGACAATCACACTGAAAACCGACATGTTCGTGTTTTTTCTAAAGTGGCTTCCAACCTTTTTATATCGGGAACACCCATGTTTAAAATTGGTAGTATCAAATGAAAAACATGCTGCACATACAGTCATGAGTTTCGACAGCTTTTATTAAAAATATCGATAAAACATACTATGATGCGGATACTAATACTTAAAAAAAACATTTATTTTTCCTTTGTATCTTATAGTAAAATATTACGAGAATATTTCGTCAAACTTTCAAACCTATCGGAACAATATTCTGTTATAGTGACGCGAAAACTCGAAACGAATGCACCTATTTAAATTTTCATATACCTATTATAAACCTATTCATTTCTTCTTACCAATACACTTTTTTCGTAATTTTGTACGGAGAAACAGCTTAAGCAAAGGCTATAGCAGGATAGGAATGTGAAATTTGCCCCCAAAGGGAATTCATATTGTTAGACCACATTCGAAAGGTCATAGACTGGAAACAATTTTCTCAAGGTTTCAACCCTTTAACAGCCATATTGCCGGAGCTGGAGTGGTTCTATTGATTTTTATTTTATTTGATTTTTGAAGAAACCGCTTATCCGAAAAATTTTTAAAAAAATCAGGCATGCTTAAGGCATTATGGGGAAAATTCACAAGTGTATTTCTTCCATTAAAAAATACTTGAAAATTTTGAAACATATTTTTTCACTCTTTCAATTTTTGCACCACCCCAGATTTTTTAGTGATAAATAAAACATTTTTGGACATGTTAAAGTGGTACGTTTTTATATTTTTAAAAAATGTGGACGACCACAATCTTTGGTTTTTTATAAAAATTAAATAACAGTCGACCATGCGTCCCCATCATATTCTGTTAAAAGGAAACGCATGGTGCTTTGTTCTAGTAGTTTATGCAACTCAAGCGCAGGGCTTAGGAATCGAAGTAACGAAAAGGAGGAAATGAGTTTCAACTTTTGCATAATACATACACGATCATACTTCGGGTACAACCTAGAAAGCTACAAAGCAAGAACTTACTGATATGTGATTCATATATGAATGGTAGTAATATATGAACGTCGCGAGTATCACACATATGAAATTCGGTTACGGCAGTCAAGAACTAGAGCGGGTGTCAGTTTTTACGTGTTGCTGATGTATGTAATAAAAGAATAATGAAAGAAAGAATGAAAATTTCGTAACAGTTTCAAAAGTGACTGTATATAATTTAATAATTTGAACAAACAACAAAACAAACAGAAGTGGCCATTGGAATCGATTACTTAGAATTATTGACTGTATATTTCATTTAAATAGGAAATGGGATAAAAAATTATAATTATAATATTATACATTGCTATTTGAAAGCACACATTTTGTCTCTGATTATTTTCGTTTATTCTATAGACTTATTATCGGCCACGTGTGAACAGCAACCAACAGTTATATTTCCAATAGCGCATTTACAGTAACGGCGCTGGATTCCCAAATATCCAGTTGAATTCAGAGTGTACTCGATATAGCATTTTAAGCTTTGAAAAATGAGATACAACTTTTTACGGGCCCGAATAGTTTTTTTGTGATATGTGTGTCTCAATTAGGTCATCTCGTGATAAAGCTTTAAATCCAAAATTGCTTGGCAGAATATCCTTCTCAAAAGCTTCTATTCCAGAGCTACTATATTCCGATACTTGCTGCTCTCGTTTCAATCCAAGAATTGATGACATAAACTTATTAGAACTTTCCGCTCACAATTTGAACGAAAATGCGACCAAATCTTTCTCATTGACACCCGCATATCACGAAGCTCAATAATATTTGGCCATGTTAAACCAGTAAAAACCTGGATGCGTTCCTCTGAGAGTGAATAATCACTTATGTCGTTTTCGCTTGAGAAAACTGAAACTGACCCAGGGTAGTTTCATCAAACAAACATTTTTCACGAAACTGTGTTGATTTCGCACTTAGCAACGGGGGTTTGAGTTAAACTGATTTACAAACCAGGTTCGAAACTGACTCGATTTTCAGTTCAACAACGTTGAAACCAGGTTCGAGACTGACTTCAAACAAACGATTTGACAGCAGTTAGAGTGGAAACTGGGTTAGGTTTGGCATCAAGCGAAAACGACATTACTGAGTTGATTGGTACATGAGACGTCATTATGTATTCTCTGATATTTTCTGGAATGTACGGGCCATTCTTCACAATATATCCAAAAATTAAAAAAATCGATTCAGCGAATCAAGTTTTTTTTAATGGACATGGTCGATATTTACATGACTTGAAATTATGCAAAAGATTATAACTTAAAAACGAAAAATAACGAATCACTATTTTTTTATATCTGTTGTTGTTTCAAACCATGAAAACCATCCTAAAGATTCCATTGACGTTTTCCTGCTTTATTTTTATCACACATTTTCCCAGAAAGCTATATACATCCCTCGATAGCATATCTTTATGATAACTTTTGACACTGTGATGAAATTTTCATTCTTTCTTTCATTATTCTTTTTTTACATACATCAGCAACACGTAAAAACTGACACCCGCTCTAGTTCTTGACTGCCGTAACCGAATTTCATATGTGTGATACTCGCGACGTTCTTATATTTCTACCATTCATATATGAACCACATACCAGTAAGTTCTTGCTTTGTAGCTTTCTAGGTTGTACCCGAAGTATGATCGTGTATGTATTATGCAAAAGTTGAAACTCATTTCCTCCTTTTCGTTACTTTGATTCCTAAGCCCTGCGCTTGAGTTGCATAAACTACTAGAACAAAGCACCATGCGTTTCCTTCTAACAGAACTTGATGGGGACGCATGGTCGACTGTTTTTTATTTTTTAGAAAAAATCAAATATCGTGGTCGTCCACATTTTTTAAAAATGTGAAAACATACCACTTTAACATGTCCAAATTTTTTTTATTTATCACTAAAAAATTTGGGGTGGTGCAAAAATTGGAAGAGGGATAAAATATGTTTCAAAATTTTCAAGTATTTTTTAATGGAAGAAGTACATCTTCAAAAAGTTTGAAAAAAATGTAAACCTTCCTCATAATGGCTTAAACATACCTGATTTTTTTTAAAATTTTTCGGATAAGCGGTTTCTTCAAAAATCAAATAAAATAAAAATCCATAAAACCACCCTAGCACCGTCAATATGGCAGTTAAAGGGTTGAAACTTTGAGAAAATTGTTTCCAGTCTATGACCTTTCGAATGTGGTATAACAATTTGAATTCCCTTTGGGGGCAGATTTCACATGCTTATCCTGCTGTAGCCTTTATGCTACAAGAAAATGTAAAGAAAACGATTTTCCGATACTGTTTATCCCCGACAGATAGAGCTGCCAAATTTTGCCTGCTGAGTCATGGGTTACTTTGATTGATGCTGCATGGGTTGTTTCGCCCCCTGTGAAAAATCGGCAAATTTTTGTCCATTTTTTTCAATGCTAACGTTACTAGAAAACAAGCAAACTCGGAATTCGTGGATTATACACACCTAGAAAAAATCGTGAGAAATTACGTCTTTTGAGACCGACATATTCGAACTTCGAAATTGCTCATTTTCAGCACATGTTGGATGCACAATGACATACTTTGAAAACAAAGAGTACTTGTTATTTTCGTTTCGCAGTAACACCAATTTAGGAGTCGTAGCTTTTCGGGTTGGCGGTTGAATGCATAGGACACTGGTCTTACCAACCAGTTGTCGTATGTTCGAGCACCGATCTGGAAGAATTCGTAGTATCAGTAGGATCGTAACACCAACCATGCAATAGTTCTGCAAACTCTGAATCGGCTGCGAAGTCTGTTGAAACAGAAGGTCAAATTCCACGATAGGGATGTAATACCAAGGCTTTGCTTAGGCTTAAATCAAAAGTACAGACTCAGTTGAAGCCAAGCAAATCTGAAACACATATGGCATCACTGATCGTGTCGCTTACCAAACCGCTCTTCCTCCGCCCATTTTTGCGGAACGAGCCTGTTGATTCTGATAGCCGCAACAGACGCTCGGTAGCTATAACACCGATGATTTGATCTTTTACTTTCCAGTCCGATACGGCATTAACTACCTATACAATGACGGAGTGGTTGATGTTCAGAGACCTATACGGTACATCCCATTCCATCCCATAAAAAGGCCCAGAGTGTAAGGTGTATGGTTCGTTTGGTCCACTGGTTGGCTGATTGTTGGCGCAGCGGTATCTCATATTTATACAGAGCGTAAACAGAGAGCTACGTGTTATTAGTCTCAGATATAATATCGCCCTCTCGGATCTCATGCCACCGACGTCTCCGTTGTCGACGTCATCTTTTGAACGAAATAACTTGACCTTTCAAAAAAAATTGGCATAGATTAGTGTGCTTGAGTGGTGGAGCTTGGAGGTTGAGTGCAGGTGTTTTTTTTTTTCCTATATTCGTTTGACGATTGATATCGACGTCAAGCCAAGTTAATGTCAGATCCCGGTTATTTTTACTGCCTTCTCCGTGATTGTGTGACGGTTCAGTGACGGTGAAGCATTCATACTATAGGCTACCAGCCGCGATGGCCGGGCAGATCGAATGGATGAACTAGATCAACAAAAGTGACTTCGTAAGCAAGTTTTTTAGCTCAGTTCGAATGTGTCTTGAGTGCGGTCGGTCAACGTCGCCATCGCTGTCCGTCTCACTTACGAATAAAGTCTAAATGACGACGACAGCGCGCTGATGTGCGCTACCTATAGATTCCATCGGTCGAGGCGTATGCACGCGTGTAAAGTTCATTGAAATCTATCCGGACTCGTTGAACGCATCGGCAGTGGAAAAACGACAGCATTGGCAATAGTGTACAGTAACTAATTGGGCGGTGTGAATGAGAGCCAGTCAGCGCTGCCAGATGACACTTGGCGATCGAAGTGAAATATGCATAACAATGAGCTGATGTGGTTGTGGCTGGCGAGTGCTCCAGATTATATCGGAAATTTAGTACCGTTCATTCTCGATTTCGGTGGCCACGTGGTGGAACACAATGAAATAATCTGTCGTGAAAGTTTAAATCACAGAGTCAGTGTTGCCACAGGTGTACATTTATCATGAAAGTACATATTTTGCTGGTTTTCATGGGTTCGCATTCTATAGGTGCACAAATTATTTTATTTCTATAACAAAATCACGGCAAAATCAGTTGTCGGTAATCGTTCGACATAAACAAACTCTATTGTGTGATTCTAGCTACGACTAGCAGCTGAAACCTGATTCTAATATTCTGATTTTCGTAATTAACATTCAACATTTCAATTACTCAGTTCAACTGTCACAGGAGCCTATTTCTATTCCTTCTCATTTACTACGACTGATTTGTTCGGCGAACACCGATACAACAATGTAGTGGAAGAGAGATAGAACGTACCACCTAAATGTTGCTAATTTTAATCTGAAGGAAAACTAACGTGAAAGTTGCAATCACTATTCTTTTCATAATTATTATTACTACATTATTAAACCACTAGATGGATCAAGAATAGGTCTTTTATGTTTCCGATTAAAACAATTGAAGAGTCCCAGCACGTTCTCATAGATACGACAGAAGTTATATATATTTTTAATTTAAATAGATATTTATCTTTGATGTTTTTAAATTTGTGTCAAATTTTTTGTAGTAGAAAGATTTCTTTACACACAATCACCGTGCTACATTTTCTTCGTTATGTTTGTGATTGATTTTGTGAGTGATCGTTTGTGTTTGATTTTATGAAATGATGAGCATACGCAATTGAAATTGCAAAATACAAAAAAGTCTGTTCAAGCTTTCCTTATTTGACCTTTCCGAAAGCGTATAAGAATAGTCTTTATCGATCTGACATATGTTGTATATTTATATTAAACTCGTTGACTCGTTTTTGACGAAAAAAAAAACTTATTTTGAAAAGCTTAGTTGATCGAAAATGTGCACAATGATTAGCTCGACAAATCTTCGGAAGACGATTTTTTCGTAAAACTGTTCACAAAAAAGTTAGAACATAAAAGGTGATTTTTGAGAGCCACCCTACTAATACTCCGAAAAATTGATGTAACTCAATCAAATGAAGAGGTAAGAAAATGGCTTTTTCAACAAAGTTACTCAGAATAAAATTTCCTACAACTTTGCTGTGAAGTGCAATTTTTTTTAAATTCAATTAAGAAAGTTAGAATTCCTATGTAAATCCAAATATGAACCACCCTAATGATCTGATGCGCCGATTGAATACAAACAACTGTTGTGAAGACACAAACTATAGAAAATAATATTTAATTGCGAAAATATTTTTGTCTCGCTAATTTCCCGTTTCGGACCACTGTTCATTGTTTCTACAATAAAATTGATCATTAACGTGAAGTACAAATTATTGACAATTGCACCGGGTATATATTGCTAAAGCTGTCCGAATTATTTACAGGAATACTACGAACCCTATTTAATACAGCATGGTGTTCAGGATGATGGAGACGCGTGGTGTTTTGTTGAATACAGAATACAATGCGTGTACATAAAATCAATGTATCTGCAAATTAGATTATTGTATTGCATAAAATATGATCTGATTGTAGAGGAAGATGAGGGTAAACGCACCCTTATAACAAAATGAACCCCTCGCTTATCTTGCAAGCTATTCATTTTTTCGCAGAAAATTTTCTTCAAACAGAAAGTTTATTACGACAAGATATAATTAATTTTTTTGGGAAAGGATTAGCTAAAAAGTGTTCCTTATTAAATATAAATGATTAAACAATATCAGGAAAAATGCACTAAAAACAATTATATCGTAATTATATATTTATTGTTTTATGTATGTTTCACAGTAATTTTTTTTTTGTTATGGAAACTATTTTAGTTACGTAACCAGTAAACTTCGTTACCAATCCTCCGTGTTTTATTGTTCTGTTCCAGTACAGAGCGCTTCAATGGGGAATCACGGTTTGTTGTTCTTAAATTTAATTGTTGTATATTTTGGCTCAAATTTTACATGCACATAATTCATTACCAAAAAAGGACAATTTGCAGCAATAGTTTACAATTTTGGCTCTAGCCAAACTCTTGAGAAGGGCCTAAGCAAAAATTCCTTGGAAATTTTCAAAACCATGCATTTAATAAAAACTGTTGGTTTGATGGATTTGGCGTCTTCGGCAATAATAGTGGAAGGTGTTCGGTTGCCGACAGTGTTCGGTTGCCGGCACCCCACCGTAACTTTTGACAGAAAGCAGATAGCGTCATTCCAACAAATGTCATGTGTGTGTGTAATAGCAGCACGTTCTTTTTGTGCCGAATACCGAAGCAAACAGACGCTTGTGCTTTTTGCTGCGTTCAAAACAAATTTTAATTGCGTGAAAATCAACACAAAAGTTTTTTTCTGACATTTTTATAGTGTCATAAATTGAAGAGCATCAATCGGAAAGGTGAGTGTATTGAATATTTATGATAGCTTACCTTTATTACCGGATGCTATCAAAATTTTCGCAAGCAAAGATTTGTTTTGTCATTTTTAAAATGTCTACCGATTTCGGTTACCGGCACTCCAAGGTGTTCGGTTACCGGCACCCCATTTTTTCGACAAATCGTGTAAATTGTAAGTGATATGCTGGCTGCTATCATGACAAATCAAGCCAAAGTTTTGGCCAAATATCTAATAACATCGCATAATGTGCACTAAGTCAGAAGTTGTTAGCTTAAAACAAAAGGGTTGTTGAAATGTTTTTTGAAATAACTTTTGCTTAATTTTTGGAAAGTACGCAACATTTCAAATGAAGAAGGGCTAATCAAGATACCAAACAGCGGATTTTCAAAATAAAATAAAAATACAACATTTTTTCGACTATGTAGATTCCCTTCATATAGCCCCAATTGCCGCCTAAAACCAACCGTTTTTGAGACACGTGTTTCTTGACAATTTCCAAGGAATTTTTGTCTAGGCCCTTCTCAAATGTTTGGCTAGAATCAAAACAATGAGCTGATGATGCAAATCATCCGGTTTGGTTATGCTTATGCAAAATTTTAGTCAAAAAGCTAAAAAATCGTTCTTTGAAATCAAATGGAATTTATCGAATAGATGTTTAAAATTAAATTTAGTAATTGCTAACTTATTCATGTCCAACGATGTTCGATTTTGAAGGTTTTGATCACCATTTCCGAAGTGGTCGGTATAATAGAAGTTGGTTTTTTTGGTCTTTGACCAACATTAACTAACAATTGAAACATTTCTGAGTCAGATTTAGAAGATATTTTCGGAATTGGTCGAAGTGATCAGTCGTGCCGGCCGCAACGACTTTTAAGGGCAATTTGGGTGCTCACTAAAGCGATAAATCAAATTTGCCCGGAGTGCGAACTATCCTTGGTAGGTCACTGGTTCATTCCCAGCACAACATACAGGGTACTTTATCGCGATCGTTTTCAGTATTCGTTACAGTTGCTTGCTAATACGATATTAACAATAAGTTATTCGTAGACGCAAACTTCGAATGGTTCAATGACTGGTGTAGCATTTTATTCTGACATCACAATTCTGATCTTCACATGTCATATCATTGCTAAGTTGTTTAAACTTTTAATTTCGACTTTACTCATTTTGGACTTTTTTTTTGTTCGATGATATTTTCTGTTTTGACACATCATGACGTTATGTCTTCGACAATGTTTAATTCAACAACATTTCGTTTTCCCCCATTTAACATTACTAGTAGGTTTACGATTTTCCTTACAAATAATCGTAGAATTGTGGAGTCGAATGAGGTCTTAATGGTAACAACCAAATCATTTTGACCGAACATCAAACTTAAATCTTAACTATTTGAATTTAATGCATATTACAATAAATAATACAATTAAAAAAATCAACTATATAAAAGGTCAAATTGAGAATTCCTAGTTTTGTCCATGCATTAATTGTAGATTAATTACGACATTGCTTGAGAGAACAAAACAACACTTATACGAACTGTGTAAAGTTAGCCCCGTCATCACTAGTTTACACATGCAAGGTTAAGACAACTTCTGTATCGTAAAGATAGCGAATGTTTACTCTGTTACAGTTGGCTCACAATGAAGCTACCACTAATGCAGATAAGAGCGAAGTTGCCTTACTTACAAATCAGTTTATTCAATACAAAGTGTCTCAAATAAATACAGTGCATACATTTTTAATGCTGAACTACATTTGTTTTTCATCCCCCGATAACAGATAATAATGGCAGCTAAATTTAAATAGCGGAGATCTCTTTAAAACTATCAAACTATGTTGATACTAGCTATAAAACATATTCGTATTTGATAAAGGTATGCTAAAAGTTCAAAGTTGTCAGAGTACCATGTTTTTGTATGAAGAAACTAACTATATCTGTTTATAGACGATAACTTTTCTTTATTTTGAGAAAATAAAATAATCGCATCTTAATTGGATAAAACACTGTCTACATGAATTGAATGACAAAAATCCGAAAAGTATTTTGTTGGGAAATCCGTTTAAATATTATGGAATATAAGAACCGGATGTAGCATACATAAAAATTAACATCAGATGCAAAAATCTAGAATTGGATTAGGATTTTTTAGTGCAAAAGTCGTTCAAAAACACCATTACCGAAAAAACGTTGAATCTGAAAACCGAATAAAAACGTGCCTTATTTCGATATGGAACATCGCAGCCAATTCTTAGTGTATAGGTTGGGTTTCGGGCATTTGTATCCGCCACCAGAGTTGCCAGGTTATTTTTTTTTCAAATTCGCCGGGCTTCACTTTCTGTCGGATTCGGGGACAGCCTTTACACCCTGGATATCATCATTTTATTTGTTATAAAACCAGTTTCAACTTCGTTTAACAGTTTATCACAGCATTGAAATCTTGTTACGTAGTTTTCAAAATGTATGCAGGTCTATGCATTTATTTTTATGCGGTGTTTGAATATTGTTTTTTTTTTATTATAGAGGATTGAACCTTTTCCCCTTTTATTTAAGACATTCAATTTTGCTATCATTTTGTCTTCGACTCATCAGTACATAAACAGTTCAAATTGAGCTGATACTGACAATTAGGCGATCAACTTAAATCCCTGAGCAGCCGCAAAGAATACTCTACATAAGTGAAGGCTTTTGTTATTATTTCATTTATTCAACTCCATACATTTTATTTCTTTAGAAAAATGTCTTTTCGGTATTTGATTTTTACAGGTGGTCGAAAGTCGTCGCTCTATACAAAACGCATACATTTCAATTTCCTTCACGATTCGTCATCGACTTCAATAGTCTAGAAGTGATGCTTATGTAATTAGGTTCATCTACCAAAATCAATTTGCACAGCAGACGTACAGGGTATATCATGAAAAATTTCGAACTTAAAAATGCAATAAGTACATTTTCAATTGTCTCGGGCCTTATGTTATCAATACCTGCTTGAATTTCGTGCTCGAGGGTCTTCAAGTGTTTCTGATTGGCTGGCTTTGCATTTATTTTTAACCGCGCCTCCAAAGAAAATATTCCAGCGCCGTCAAATCGCAGCTTTTTTGAAGGCCAATTCACATCATTATTTCTGTTGATTATTCGAGCTTCAAATATTGTTCGCAGAACATCGATTGTTTCGTTGGCTGTGTAGCACGTAGCGCCGTCCTGTTAAAACCAAACATTGTTCATGAAATAAATTCCATGGTTGATACCCTTCAAACCTTCATCAAACCGTTTTTCATTATTACGTTTTTAAATTCGAAATATTTCGTAGGGCACCCTGTACTATTGAGCAGAAGAGGAAAATCTGAATAAAAGGAATATGCTGTCACCAAAAAGACTAAAATAATAATTTTGATCAAAAAGCATTTTGAGCATTTCAAAAATATTAAGTAAAAGCTTCTCACAATACTTAATTAAAATTAAAAGTCTATGTAGATTGAAACAGATTGCGCGAGAACAATTTGGCTACACATAACAGGCAATTCGGCTAGACATTGACAGTCAGTTGCTTTTAGAATTTACAATATACCCTGGTTTAAGAAACCAAGAAACCTTTTTTGTTGGTGTTGAAGGAAAGTGATGATGATGATGCATTTCCAAGCGTGGAATTCCACACCTGAACATTTTCCAGGTGTGGAGTTCAGTATACTTTCAATAGGACACCCTTGTTAGTATCCAAGTTCCGAAATTCATTGCAGCATGCAGGTTTAGAATTCTGAAACTGAATTTAGTAATTATATTCTGAAACTGAGTCCTAGAATTAAACTATGGAACTGAATTCATGAATTAGATTCTGGTTCAGAAGTCAGTTATAAAATTGAGGTTCGGAGCTCAGATCTAACATTTAGTTCAGGAATCCAATTCTAAAATTCATATCCTGAATTTTGTTCCGAAATTCTGTAATTAAAATCCTGAGTCAGATTTTTGGATTCAAATTCCAAATATACATTAAGGAATCAAATTCAGTTCCAAAATTTAGTCAAGAAACTAGTTCTAGAATCCAGTTCCAGAGTCATTGTTTTAATGTCTGAATCTGTAATTTGAAACTTCTGATACTGAATTCTTAAACAAAATTAAGTTCAGAATTCAGGTGTCCAGAATTCAGGTACTGAATTCAGTTCCGAAATTTAGGCTTGGGATTTTGTTCCAGAATCCAATCCATAAATCAGTTCCCGAATACAGATCCAGTATTCAGAATCTGAATGCGATTACTGATAGTATGTTTTTGCTGCTACTGCTCCTCATCGGAGAAAGGCAAGCAAGCGTGATTACACAGTTCGAAAAATTCTGGTGATTTCACATTTTATAAGATGCACATAAATGCAGCGTCATATTTCACATACATCTATGTTATATTCAAGAACATTTAAACTTGTGTGATTTGAAAATTACATTGAAATCGCATGAAATAAAAAACAAAAGATTGATAGCAACAGCGCGACTTGAACCGAGAAACATTAGATCACATAGCACAGCAGTTAATCGACTGAGCCACAGAAGCATATATCTGCCTAATGAGTAATTGATACATATAAATCCAAGCACCAGCACTTAGTAGCTGAGTGCAAATTACACTCGGAATCTTTAAATTTATGTACAACTTGGATATTGCATCATTTGACAAGTTATGTAGTTATGAATTGTATCGTTTGTAGAATTATATCACCTATAGAATTAATCATTTTTTCTGTGTAGTTTTCCTCATTGTTTTCAAAAGTTTAAGAAAACTGAACTGCGACTGCAGATCACTCATAGATTTCTACCTGTGGCTAACAGACTTGACAACCAACGGGTAGATTTGGAAGATCAGAAGTGAAAATCTTATACAAGATTGGAGCTACGCTCGAACCCTGCGGAACACCGGCTCGTACGGGTAGCAATTCAGATTTACAATTCTGATAGCTAACCTGAAGAGTACGATCAGTTAAATAATTTTGAATCATTTTGATCAAATAAATAGGAAACTGGAAATCAGACATTTTTGCTATTAAACCTTTGTGCCAAACACTGTCGAATGCTTTTTCTATGTCTAGAAGAGCAACTCCAGTGGATAACCCAGAAGATTTATTTGATTTTATCATGTTCGTTACTTTGACAAGTTGATGAGTAGTTGAATGTTCATGACGAAATCCAAACTGCTCTGGTAAAAAAATTCAATTCTCATTTATATGAGACATCATTCTCAACAAGATAATTTTTTCAAAAAGTTTACTGATAGAAGAAAGTAAGCTAATTGGTCGATAACTTGATGCTTCTGCTGGATTTTTATCAGGTTTGAGGATAGGAATTACTTTAGCATTTTTCCATCTTTTTGGGAAGTAAGCTAATGAAAAACACTTGTTGAAAATTTTATCCAGGAGTCTCAAGGCAACATCGGGAAGATTTTTAATAAGAATATTAAAAATTCCATCATTACCAGGAGCCTTCATGTTTTCAAGTTTCCTAATAATTGATTTAATTTCATTAACATTCGTCTCAATAATGTTATCTTGTAATAACACTTGAGTTGAAATATGATCATATTTCAGTGAGACTTCATTTTCAATAGGACTCACAACGTTCAAATTAAAATTGTGGACACTCTCGAACTGCTGAGCAAGTTTTTGAGCTTTTTCGCCATTTGTAAGAAGTATTTGATTTCCTTCCTTGAGAGCAGGAATTGGTTTCTGAGGTTTCTTAAGAACCTTAGAAAGTTTCCAGAAAGGTTTTGAATATGGTTTAACTTGTTCAACTTCTTTTGCGAAATTTTCGTTTCGCAAAAGAATGAATCTATGTTCAATTTCTTTTTGTAAATCCTTAACTATGTTTTTCATAGCAGGATCACGAAAACGTTGATATTGACGTCGACGAACATTCTTCAACCGAATGAGCACTGCCCTTATTATGCCCTTGTAATATCCAATTGAGATATTTCCAATACCAAAACAAAAGCACAGCAACATTGAAATGTAGATTACAGTGACTAAACTCAAAGTGTATTTGAATTATCTTTGAGGGAACATTATTTCGAAAAAAAAAATTTCTTTTATGAATGACTGAATGAATGAAACGATGAATAACTATTTTACTAAGTTGTTACATTTCATAATCCAACATTTCAAGGAATACTACACAAAATTCGAGTTTTTCTTACATTTTCACTCTCTAGAAGTTATCAAAATTTTATAACAATACATTGAATACGTTGGTCTTATACCTACACACCAAAAAATTTGAATTTTACAGGTGATTTAACCCCTCATACGATGTAATTCTTAAGGACCTAATTCGTCAAATAACGTGAAATTCCATTTGTAAGCATGAATTTTACTGGTTTCGACTGTAACTTGCATTCTACTAGCAAGTGCGACAGTAAGCATTTAACATAAATGCACCTTTTACCAGCCAAGCAGATGTGTGATTCTGTGGCTCAGTCGATTAACAGACGTACTTGGTGATCCAATGATTCTCGGTTCAAATCGCGTCGATCGCTATCAGGATTCATTTTATTTATTTCAGTGAATTTCATGTCATGGAATTTGAGACACAATATTGAATGTTCTTCCATTTGCGTGAACTGCGACGCTCCATTTATGTGCATATAATAAGATGTAAAATTACTGTTTTTTCCAAAGTGTGTACATAGATATATTATTTATAAATTGCGCAAATGCATGAATAAGTAATGATAGTAAATGAACTATTACTATGAACTATTATTATGCTGTTGCTTTATATCCGGGTTGCAATCCTATAAAACGTTGTTGAATTTTATTCAGATACGTGTTCCAGTTCCGGAATTACAGGTTGATAAGCAGATTTTGTTTTAAATTCGAGAGCGTGTCTCCAATTCTTTGAACTAGTCATTTAATTATTTTGTTGTCTTATCAGTTGCTGATCGAACGAACTGACGGCGGCTATTCCGATTCCAGATATACCGGAAATAGCGGTAAAAAATCTCCAAAACGAAACATTTTCTCCGACTTGACAAATCCGTTATTCAGTCTTAATTGAGAGGACCTACAGACTGTTATTGCACTTCATGGGGATTCGACATCCGGCTCCGAAATGAAATTGTAGTTTATGCACGAACAAACTTTCTTGTTTTTATTGAGGTTGTTGAAAAAAAGTTTTTGAAAGAATATGAGAATATCAGTAATATGAGAATAGGGCTCAAATTTCATTCTCGTCGAGTTGAATCGATTTGGGCCACTGGACCATTTTTTTCGAAAGCTAGAGTGAATATCAAGGATACAAAATTTGTATTAAGGAAATTTTTCTGAAAATTCTCGTGTATTTACTTTTCTTTACGTTTCGTCTTAGACTCCTCAGTGCAGAGCAGTTCATATTGAGCTACTTATTGCAAACTTAAACAGTTCAACTTAAACCGCGGTGTCGATTTGTTGATATTTTTTGAAATATTTTACAAAAACCAGTAACAGAATTTACTAGTAGGTGACGGTGTTTTCCATCATTTTCTAAAGGAAAGGTGGTAATTTCAACCTGAGTAGGTCTCGCAATTGCCGAAACTGTTACTCTTGAAAGTAGGTGCCGTTGACAAGGTTAACATTATTATTAAATATTTTTATCAGAACAAAATTCTGATAAAGGTTTGACTCTTAATAGTCATCGCTAAAAGGAAAGAAAAGTGATTTGATATTTACGATGGTTCTCTCGTAAACTCACAACTCAAATGCCTTCTACCTACTGGTTCTATTATAAATGACCACAATCAAAGCACAATTCAAAATCTGGCAGCGCTGACGGCAAACATAAGAAGGGTATACCGTGTTATGCGTCCGCTTGTTGGGAGAGGTGGTACGCCCGTAGCCGTAGCGGAACAACATGATGATGTGTAGTGGTTGTGTTGTAGGTATGTGATGAGCGGTACGGTGTATGGTTGTGAGAGCAAGCTGCGCAGAGCAAAAGAACGAGGAATAACCGTATCATGTCGATTAAATACAACACAGTCAGCTCAGTCGGTTGAGAAGTAATGTTAGATGGGGAACACCAGAGCAATGCCAGCCGTGTGGTGAAGCGAGAGCTTTGACCTCTATATAATATAAAAGTTGAAATTGGTGACGTAACGTGTTTCTTGCTACCTGCCTACCCGAACCGTCTGGGAGTTTACGGCCATTCTCTTCGCTGCCAGTGGCGAGTCAAGTGCAGTCAAGTTGTTGTTGACTTCGAAGAAACAGGAAATCATTCGGCCCCTGTCCCCAGACGTTTAGTGCAAGAGCGAGAGAGAGAGATCGCTCGCATAGGTAACATAATTTTTCGATTTGACCTTTCCAATTATCATTGCTTTCAATATAGTTCTACACCAATCGACCCTCGTAGTCGAGAAGTTTACCGTTTCTAATGGAGCAACATAATTTCGATATCAAGCCAAATCTACAGGAGATGAAATTGGAACCCGGGACGCAACAGTACGGCAGTAGCCTTGATGACAAAACGCAGAGCCTGCAGCACCTGTCCTCACTGAGCAGTATGAGTATTGAACTGTGTCTGGTATGCGGCGATCGCGCTTCCGGTCGACACTACGGCGCCATCAGCTGCGAAGGCTGCAAGGGATTTTTCAAACGGTCCATCCGCAAACAGCTCGGTTACCAGTGCCGGGGGTCAATGAACTGTGAAGTGACGAAACACCATCGCAACAGGTGTCAATACTGTCGACTGCAGAAATGCTTAGCCTGCGGAATGCGAAGTGATTGTAACTTAACCCCTTAGCTATTCGAGCCCGAAAACCATTCAGTTAATGTTTTTTTCTTATCTTGTAGCTGTCCAACATGAGCGGAAGCCGATTATCGACAAAAAGGATGGCCAAGCGGGACCAAATCCAAACAGTAAATACAATCCCCATCGGAATAAGGAATATCACAATGAACAGAAAGCGAGTGCAGCCGCAGCGGCATCCTATCTCAATATTTTCCCAGGATTCAACCTAGCAGAATTCACCGCTAATCTAAGCAAACGGGCTGCAAACCCTCCAACCACGTCGCACTTATCATCCGCCCCTACAACCGCTACCCCAGCGAATCCGTTCAGTTCCCTGCATTCCCTCAAACCACAAGAAGATAGACAACCAACACCGGTTGATTCGATTGCAGCTTTGATAGGACTCAACCCAACGGCTGCAGCTGCCGTTGCAATGTCCGGTCTTGGTCCACCCCAGCCGTCACCTGCTCTCGATTCACCGGAAACACCCACGAAACCATCAACCACCTCCACACACACGCTCCCGATGGATACAGCGGATAGCGCCACCATGGAGAAAAATCTCATTTGCAACTCGTTGGAGTTCATCCAGAATTTGGAACACGAGCTGAACAACAACGTTAACAACAACTACGGTATCAAAGCCGAGCTAAACAATGGACGGGATGACGATCAGGACGAAGATTGTCTCAATTTCGACTACGGTAGTTTAGAGCTATCGGAAAGCTGTGTCAGCTTCGACATTCAGGTTCCGAACGTACTACCGAGTTATCTGAGTGCCCACTATGTTTGTGAAACGGCCTCGCGACTCCTGTTCGCCACGGTTCACTGGATGAAGAAGAACAATCTGTTTTCGATGCTGAGGTGAGTTACTTTTCTATGATAGACAAGTGAAATTTCATGGTGGCGTGAATTATCAAAGCATAGATTTCATCTTATTTCTTAGAAGCTTCTAAAACAAAAGTTTTATACTATGCAACGAATTTTAGTACAAATAGAGACAGTCCCAGATCACTGCTGATCTTAAGATCACTGATTGCGTACATAAAAAAGTTATAACTGCTCTTATCTCTAAGTGATTTTGATTTATGTTTGATCATGTCAAGTAGAGATTAGTAAAGATCTAAATTCTGCAAAAAAACACTACCGATTCGATCGGAAATGATTGATGTAGAAAATCTTTTCAGATGATGATCGGTCAAAAGAGAACACAGAGGGGCGAGTAAATTAGAAAATTTAAAAATTTTGCATAATACGAGATGAGTATTGCAAAATATTCCATTCAAACGTTTGAACCAAAGTTATGCATTGATAATTTTGGTCAATTTATATGAGCTTGCCTGCCCCAATCGCTGGAAATTGTCAACTTTCTAACTGTCGGGAATCTAATGGTATATAGTAAACAGAGGTGGGTTATAAACCACACCGGTACAAACATATGTTGGCAAGGATTAAGAAAGCACAACACCGCCATGTCCTATACGCGGTATAGAAAACGATACTCGATACCGAAGCTTGGTTTAAAAAAGATCACCGAGTCCATCAGCACCGAGCACACAGACCTGAGCACGAGTTTTCAACCGTACCACGGTACCGGTACGAAAGTCTGTTATCAGTGTTTGGTTTCGATTGAACACGGTGCAGTGATTAAGGAAAATCATAGCCACTTTACGGGAAGTATAGCAGAAAGAATTCCATGCTTCGTGAAGTATATGAATTTTTTCAGAAATACCGTGGCTGCAAGAACATACATGCTGTAATTAATAATTTTTATAATGATATGAAACGCATGTCATGTCATAATAATTATAATGATAAAAAGCATGTTTAACGGTTGATTAAAATATTACCTTATTAAGCTTGAATATCATACACCAAAGTAGCGGGAGCGCAGGGTTTCGCTACGTCAATTCAAACGCAGCGCCTGTTGTGTGCTCGAGACATGCCAAATCCTGCGCTTCTGTTACTTCTATAAATCAAATTCATGCTAAATAACGTTTTGTTGGTTTTAATCTAAACAGTGCAAAAAATCATCATCAGCATCAACCAGCTGGAAGTAAAACGAAGACTTTTGTCGCTTTAATCATTATTTGGTGGGGAATTTTTTTTTCATGTTTACGTATTGCTACTGCGTAGTAAAAGCTGTTAAATTATCAGTGTGATTAGGAACCAAACTGAATATTTTATTTAAATCTTCATCTTGCATTAATTTTCTTTAATCTTTATTTATTAGTATTCATTTTATTGCGAATTAAACAACCGGTTGCGAAACGGTGTGCATCAAACGAGAGCATGTTTAGAATGTACCTGAACCATGACGTAAGGTAAACCGGTATTTTTCCCACTCTGGTGAGAAGGAGTGTTAAAGGAGCAATCCTGCAATGTTACAAATTTGACAATATTCTTCAATTCGAGCACCCTGACGCAAATTGACAAAAATCACGGATGTACATGCTTCTTTACTATTTCTCATCACTTATTACTAGATTCCCTAAAGATACAAAATTTTCACTTTCCGATGATTTTAAGTCACATTTACACGCCTTCTCCTTAGTTATAAATTCGTATAGAATTCCTGTTGTCACTATTTTTCACACCCCCACTCGGGGGATGAAGGATTTCAGACGTAAATCAATCGGCTCTCATGCCTGATGTGATTTTCTGCCACAATACTCAAAGCTGAAATGATCGTCCGGTGATTTGATCTTACAGGAATTAGTAATGATAGTAGCTGAATATCGCTACCGATTTTGTGTATCGGAAGATCAGTTTTGATTTTGATCGATGTGATTCGAAGACATTGATCCAAAACGATCAGATCATTAGTGATCTTCATTGGGAAAGATCTCAAGCGATCATCTTCGATAGTGATTACGATTTGATGATTTTTTTATCTTGATGCTCCCACCCAGGGAAATAATACAAAATGATTGGGTCTTCAATTTTCATTGGATATTAGGTAATGTTAACATTAGTCTAGCACAGCAGATTGGTATATCAAACCTTTGCTATCTAACGATTGTCGGCTAGATGACGCACCTTCTCGCGAATGTTCTCCATTCGATTCAGCACAAACTTCTTAGCGACAAATTATGACACTTTTTGAACTGCTTCGAATGGTTTTGGCTGCCGAGACTTGTTTCCTAATATGTACCATCGTCAATGCTCAAAATTCTTCAATTGATCGTATTCACGAGAAACTTGGTAATATTTTTGGTGGTTTTGAAACGGAAGTAACATTTTTGGTGAAATACTATTCTACCGTTGATTTTGTGTAATAAAAAGCAAGATTTGATCAGAAGACAGTAGCATCCTTGTGGCTTCGAATCTTGAGTAGAAATCGTTTTTGGTAAACATTCCTTGATGTAAATTTCGCTGTTTATCAAAGTAGATTGTGATGAAGGGGTACGAAATCGTTCAGCAGCAACAAATAGCTTGCCAGATTGCAGCTTTCTTACCCAATGTTGTTGTAATCAAATTTTACGTAGGTTTCGTCTTTGACGAGTTTGAATTTTCAGCATGCATCGCATCGTATAACTTTTGAACTCTAGGTCTGATCGATGCTTCTTGTTTCGAACTGGTTCTGTCTACTTTTGCTTCGTACAAGTTCGAAGATTCAATTTTGTTTGTTTTTTTTGACAATCCTGCAACCAAACCTCTTTCTTCTGCTCGAATGCAATCAGTATACGTTTATCCAAGCACATTTTTTTCGATTCCTGTTTGCTTCTTCCCCGAAGATAATATCTTTAGCGAACTTCCTGATCGCACTTCCCACAGCTTTCAAAACTTACTCCTTCCATTTTTACTATATTTCTCAATGACAGTATAGTTTCCGTGTACCATTTGTGTACAATATTTTGATGTTGCCCGGCTTAACTTCCGCACATTTTGGTACAAACTGATAGAAACAAAAGAACGGCTACACACAGGTGGAAAAAAGTGTCAATAAGGAGTGTATCAAAAATAAGAAATATGATAAAAAACGATATTTTATTCAAACTAAAAATTGATCCTTTATTGTACGAGGTTAGATTTGAGCATAATGAAAACCGGATGAAATTCATGTTCTTCCTTCACGAATTTTCGAACTTTTGATCGAACGCTCTTCATCAAGCTCCGGACAAGTGTTGCATCGCATTTTTTGGACGCTTGAGCCCAATTTTTTTGAACTCCTGCATGTTCTCAGTTGCCTTACCAGCCTTCTTGAAGACCCTTTTCACGATTGCCCAGTAACGTTCGATGGGTCGAAGCTGAGGGCAATTTGGGGAATTGATATTTTTCTCAATGAAATTTATACCCTTTTCCGCAAGCCAATTGAAAGTGGTTTTGGCATAGTGAGCCGACGCCAAATCCAGTAATGTCTTCTGAAGACACTCAGATGGATAGGTTTCTGCCTTTATAGTTCCGGTAGTGTAAAAATGGTTGACTTCAAACCACAGGAACATATTGCTTACCATACCAGTACTTTTCGACCGAATTTCTCCACTTGATTCGACCTGTCCGCATCGCTCACTACCTCCCCAACGACGACAGTAAAGTATTATGGACCTGGAAGGGTTTTTGAGTCCTCCTTTACATAAGTTTCATAGTTCATCAAAACGCATGCATCCGGACACTGCAAAAGACGCGAATACAATTCCCGGGCCCTTGTTACTGTTCGCATCTTCTGTTCTACACTTTTTTTTCGAGATTTTCTGCTTCTTGTAGGTCTTCAGGTGATTTCGCCTCTTGACACGCTGGATCATTCCGACACTCGTTCCTGCTTTTTTGGCCAAATCACGTATTGACATTGATTTGTTCTTCATGATTAGAGATACCACTTTATGGTCCAGTTTCGGGTTGGAAGAACCGGATTTTCTGCCTCTTCCTGGTAACTCATCCAAAGAATAGTGTTCCCCAAACTTATTAATGATAGTTTTAACACTGACATGATGAATTCCAAACCGCTTCGCCAATTTTCACCCAGTAATACCCTTCTCACTGCGCCATGTGTCCGAAACCTTAATTTTCACTGTCTTCTCAATACGCGACATTTTGAAAACGCAAAATTTCAACCGCACAAACAAGTAAACTAACGAAAGCTGACAGCCAAGCATGCTGTGATCTGAGCAATAAAAGCCATCACAAATACATGCGTACAACACAAATGTATGTGGATAGCTTATTTTTGATACACTCCTTAGGACGCAGTCATGAAAATTGACAGATCGCGAAACGACAGTGAACGCGTCCATACTTTTTGGGACAGCCAAATTCTTCCAATATTAAGGTTGTGCGAAATAGATAAAATCATAATGAATTCTTATGGAGAGAATATTCGAAGATTTCGAATTTTGATTCATTTAATAAAAAAAAATCACATTACATTCCACCTTAGTTCAGATTACTGCTTATAAAACCTACACCTGATATGTTCTACAATTGGTTTTTCTAACTGATAGTGGTATGTTTTCCATCACAGCAAACTTGAGTGGTATCATATAAGATTTTCACTAAACGTATATTACAATTGGAAAACCGATATGTTCGATGACATAATAGTTACGCGAGAAGTCAAAACAAACAAATCTTGAAACTCGGGTAACATCCGCTACCGCCATACATTTTTGTTTTTAAGCAAAGTGCGCTGGCTACCTTATTTTCACTGAATTGTTAGATTTTAACTACGACAAAGGATTCTAATAATTTGCTTTATGGTGCACAGCCTAAATAAAACCAATATTCCCATCTGAACAAATAATTTGATGAATAACCATGTTTTTGTGAACAGTGCTAGTATCCATATCTAATCTGTTTGATCATTTACACAAAACAGCGAAACAAAAAAGGAAGGGTTCTTTAATGCGATATAGAACTTGACCTTCTCTGTCGGGACCAGTATTTCCAGGTTGAGGCTCCCTGGCAAAAAATTTCAAACAGATTTCAGAGTATAAGACGCTAGTCTCGTAAACTAGTTATCGTATGTTCGAGCCACGACATAGTAGGATTCTTATACCGTTTGCGTTTTTGAACCTACTCGCGGGCGACTCTGATTCCGAGTAAAACGAACACGTGGTACGCGCCCTAAACAACTCATATAAAAAAGAAAAAATAAACAAACTCGCATGGACGCGTGATGCGACCCGGGAAAATTTTCAGAGCGAAACTACGCGGTTGGAGTTCGATCTAGAGCGACCCCAGGTTGCTAGAATAAACGCATCTAAAGTTGTTTGGGCGACTCTGGGTCAGCTTTCGGGCTGCTCTGATCAATAAACGAAAACGGTATTAGTGTCAATACGATCGTAGCACTGCTACGTTGTTTGACTCCGGGCGATCGGTCCAGTTTCGCTTCACGTCGCGTGTCGCCTTCTCTCTGGCTTCACCCTTAGGTTTGGCATCAAGCGAAAACGATAATAGTAACAGACCGGCGAATACTTTCCTGTTAGAAAAAAAAACGTTCAACGGTGGTCTTCGTTTGCCGATTTTAAAACAGACCATTGAACCGAGTGCCATTTTTTTCGCTCAACAAATCTGGCAGACAAAGGTTTATTGTTGAGCCATTTTTAATATGAGGAGTTGGAGCCCTGTTGGACTAGTTCTACTGGAGAATTCTGGAAGTTTTTATCCACTTATTTTTTTAAAATGAACATTACATACCTGTACAATACTTCTACTTTATGTAGAATAACAACAAAGTTTCTTTCTTTATGAAGATAACACAAGGGGAGAGTCGTCTACTTCCGTAACCGTCACCGGAACGTCAGCTTCCGTCAAAATTAGTTTAATGTACTATTCAGACGGTCCGCCTTCTTCCGTCACCGTCAACATCAATTATATGCATTCTTATGGAGACATGTTACTATGTTACTTACCTATCACACCAAAAAAATGAATATTAAAGATGACTTAATTTATCATACGATGTAATTCATAAAGACATAATTTGTCAAATGACAGAAAAATTAATTTGTAATGACTTAATGTTAGAATAGCTTGAATTTTACTGGTTTCGACTGTAACTTGCATTCTGCTAACAGGTGCGACTGTATGAATTTAAATGCACCTTTTACCAACCAAGCAGATGTATGCTTCTGTGGCTCAGTCGATTAACAGACGTACTTGCGATCCAATGAATCTCGGTTCAAGTCGCGGCGGTTGCTATCAGGATTCTTTTTTTATTTCAACGAATTTCATGTCATGGAGTTTTAGACACAATTTGAAATGTTCTTCCACGTGAATTTGGATGAACAGCGACGCTCCATTTATGTGCATCTTATAAGATGTAAAATCACTGGGATTTTTTTATGTGTGTACATACAAAAAACACTCGATTTCGATATGATATAAAACACTATGACAAATATCTGAATCTGGATTGACGAAATTTCTTATTCAAATTTTCAGCGACTCCTTCCAATCGGAACTGTTACGTCAAACCTGGCCGGAGCTGTTTATGATCGGTCTGAGCCAAAGTAGTGGCCAACTGTCGTTCAATACCATTATGCTGGCACTAATTCAGTATATGAAAACAATGATCCTGAACAAAAAATATGGCAGTGACGTGATCAACTATCTGACAAAGTACGTACTGTTGATACAGGAATTTGTCACAGAGTTGCAGAAGTTCAATCTCACCGATCAGGAGTTTGCCTACATGCGACTGCTGTGTGTATTCAACCCTGGTAAGTAATAAGCTTTCTTTTGGTGATCACAAAGAAAAACGTCAAAACTTGTTTCCCAACCATAGATAACATTCTTCAGGACAACGTCAAAAATCAACACTTAGCCAAAATCCAGGATATGGTACTGAGCAGCTTTCGAGATTACTACAAGCACAAACACAGCCGGCTAATGTCCAGCGGGAGTGAAGAAAACATCCGCGGAAACGACGATGAGGATGATTATTACGAATCTAGTCACCGTCAACAGCAACGGCAGCAACAACGGCGACAAAGCCTTGACCAGCGCCTGGTTATGATATTGATGAAGTTACCGACACTGCGTGCCTTGAATTCCAAGCGGGACCTGGAGGATCTCTTCTTCAGTAATCAGATCGGGCAGGTGCAAATCGAAAACGTCCTGACGTACATCCTGCAGACGAACGACGGGGCAGCTACATTCGCCAGTTTGGTGCGAAACTACACTGCCAATATCACTGCAGTCGGTTCTGGAGGATCGCAGATGGACAGCGATGACTGATACAGTTAACGAGGAACACATATTTTCGTTTTGCCGTTTGATTTCAAAGTTGAATCTAGTATGTTTTATGATTAGAACTCGCGCACTGACACAAACCACCGAAATAAGCAGGGAGCTTTCTTTCGACTGCCTCTGCGTGGCCTGAAAACAGAATTCGGAGAAAAAACCAACACAATACCGATCTTATAAAACTAGATGACTGACACTATCTGTTGCTATCCAGTGTACCAAGCTCTTAAATTAGGAGCAAATAATGTAAAGTTTCTTCCAAAGTCTGCATACTGAAGGTTTTTATGTACCTTACTGAGCAAAATATAAACAAACAGATATCAAAGTATCTTGTTTCTAGAGAAATAAGTATAACTTTTTATATATATAACTTTATTAACAAGTATTACTAGTTACTCACGCGATCAACAAAATATTATATAGGAGAGAGTTCTGAAATTATGTGTTGTTTACTTAAGACAAAAACTTTCAAAGACAATGTGTAATATTTAACTAGTATTATCATAAGCCGTCGCGAGAACGTTAGTGAATAACAAGAATCATGCATATTCGCAGAGTGAAGTCAGGCTTCCCACATATACCGTACCTGTTGAAGGTATTTACACTTCTTTGAAGTAAACAACATTTGGCGGCAATAAAAAAATAATAATTGAAAGAAAACAACGCTACGAACTGATAACATAGCGAAGCAAATGTTGCATATTAAGAATCGTATATATTTTCCTGTAGTTCATTTAATGGATAATATGTTACAATGTAAGAAATAAACTGGATCTATTTATAAAACCTGACTGTTATGACATGTGTATCACATTTCCAGAGGGTCATCTCAGGATATTTTGAAAATTTGATTGTCCGGTTCACTGGGATTTTAGATCTCGGTTTTATTAATGGTTCCAAAAGTCAACTGAATCGAAGTGCTACTCACTTTACTTCGTCTGGTAATTTTTGTATCTTTTGTCAAGTTTCCAACAGTCGAAAATTGCTTACGGTCGAGACGATAGAAACAAAGACAATACAGTGCAGTGAACAATAGAATGTACGAAATGGGCAAATACGATTTAACAAAGCCAGAAACTTGGCCTCAAGACCAAATTCAATTTGTATTGATTTCAAGCGCTGCAAAGTTAGACCAGCAGCAACTGAAATTGGAATCTTGCTTAAGGAACGAATGCATCGAAACGTTAATGATGTAAATGAGATTCAATTCAACAAGGCGTCTAACGTGAAAGAGATGCAATTGCATTTGCTTGCTTCGGTTAATAACGGGGTGCACAGTGTTGATCATGATAATGTTAAATTTAAAATCCCTGTTTACACGGCCATAGAAGTACGCGTGCATGACCTTCCCCCACAGACCAGCGATCAGTTTGTTCGGGAAAGTATGTCGCAGTACGGTGAAGTTCTTTCCATCGAAAGGGAAGTATGGCGGAATTTTTTTCCGGGTATCCGGAATGGCGTGCGAGTGGTACGTATGCAACTACGTAAAGCAATTCCATCTTACATCATTTGTGATCAAGACGGGATACATCCATGTAAAACGCTGATTACGCATGAAAATCAACTGGTTACATGTCAGTTTTGTGAAAAACCTGCACACTACGACAAACCTGGCACTAAAACTACGAAAAGGACATCTTCGAACAAAAACAAGGACAACCGCCCAACATCGGAAACTAGTGAGCGCAGTACTCCTGTTGCACCATCAAACCAACCAGTAACAGCAATTAATGCACAACAAGGCGCATCTACAGCAACTAACAACGAACCCAAGACTGCGAATTACAAGGAAAACGAAGAAAAAACGGAAACCAACAACGATACCACCGATGCGGCAATGGAGGACGAGACGAGCCACGGACAAAGTGCCCCTGAATCATCGCAAGATAAAAATGGAATTGGCCTGAATGAAAAAATTTAAAAAAAAACAGTCGATCTACCTAAGATTTCAAATGTATCAATATATCAGCCAAGGATGGAGAAAAACTCTCGCAATGTTCAATTTTCAACATTTATTCGAAGAAATATTTCAACCGTTTAACTCATGAGCTTTCATTTGTCCATTCTCTCAATCGTTTTTCATTGGTCATGCAGTTTTGCAACGAGTGGGGTCGATTTGATTTTGTGTGTTTGAATTACACAAGTTTCAATCGATTCCCATTCATCGTACGTTCGTTCAATGATGTTCAACTATGAGCGTTGGGTTAGTAACTCTTGGAACAGAGTCATACGTATTTGATCTATAATTTCTATTTCATACATTGTTTTGATGTTTTACAGTACGAAAATAGTCAACAAACAATCATTGTCAATTACATCGATTGTCATGCGATTTCCACAAGCGGAAAACTCACATTTCAGTTCGTTTGAATCAAGGATGCCAGCTCGTTTTTTCAAAAATCAGAGATCAAGCAAAAAACAGTATGTGCAAAATCTGTACACGATCCCCGTTACATAAAGCGGACCAAAATATGAATACTAGATTGTTCTGTACACGATCCCCGTTACATAAAGAGAACAAAATATGAATACTAGATTGTTAATAAAATCGTTTGGCTATTATGTGGAAATTTTGCTGATGGCGATTGCGTTTGAGAAAACTGAAACCCACCCAGAAAAAAAACACAGAAAAAGTCTACTTTACACTCAAATAAAAATTCACGTTCGATTCACTTGAAAAATCACGTAAACTGGTTTCAAATGTCAAATTGAATGTTTTACGTGACGAAAATGAATGTTACACGAACATCCCCTAAAATGAATAGAGTCATCACATAAGATTTACGTGAATCGACCAAACGTCAAACAATCTACGTGAATTTCTAGTGTGAAAAACTCGATTTTAAAAATGGCGAACAGTGGCCCTCAAAGTGCGAGAAATGTTATTTAATCACAATTTTTTACTACATCGACCGGACCATTCCAGTATGAAAGTTTCCATGTGTTCGACTGGACCGAGTGTCTGCGAGAGTCCGGAAGTGTGCCCGCTCCTGGCGAATGCTTCAAACAGGCCGTTGGTCCACCGAAAAACGAGTTCAGAATCGGTATGAAGCTAGAGACATTGGGCTCATGTAATGCGAACTCAACCTGCATCGGTAGTGTTGTGGGAGTTCTCGGATCTCGACTTCGGCTTCGGTTGGATAGCAGTGACAACAAAACGATTTCTGGAGGCTTGTCGATTCGAGATCCTACGACGTTATTAGTTGCTTTTTATTTTCAGCCGTTAAAAATCTATGCTAATTTTCTGAAATAAATGTTTTATTTTTCATGGCATTTTTCATTTCCTAGATTTATATAAATATCTATCTTCCTTTTGACTTCAACCAACATATAAAATAGTAATTCTCTGGTATCTAAATTTTACATGAACTGATAGGTAAATGTGATATGAGCAGTACATTATATTTTATCTATGAAACACGTAGCTTTTGCTGGATTATTCATTAAACAGTTTTTAATTGCCAGTCCATTAAACTCTACGTGAAAAGTGGGGTGGAAAATATTCACATAACTTTCCACGTAACTATAACATGATTATTATTTTGAGTGTATAGGCACCGAATGCCTGCCATATTTTTTCACAAATGCCTGCACGCACAGTTTCCACAATTGAACGATCGTATGAATGCGTTACGATTTCGGCACGTTCTTTTGTGTATCAACTCATAGCTGTAGTGGCACTGAATCACTGTTCAGAATTGTGTTTATCTGACAGAATCGTTAAAATTGTGTCATCCGGATAGCGCACCCTGTACATTTCAGGCGTTTTTCCACATAACGAACAATATGCTGTCAAGTTGACTTCGATTTCTGACGAACGATGACCGTTCGGATGGGAGGATCAGCGAGTTCCGAAGAACATATCAAACCGGCTGTACGCTAGCCTAAAGAGACGACGGCACGTCATTCAACTTGCAGTCCGGTTCAAACCCTACTGCGTGCCTTAGTAACGGGCGCCCTAGCAGTGTAACAACCAACCCGTGAACAAAGTTAGCTTTTGCAAGAAGCATTTTACAAGATTCTCAAAAAAGGTGCGGTTAGGGAACATTTTTTCAAAAAAAATGCAAAGAAAGATGCAAAGAATATTCTACACAAAGCTGCACCTATTCCAAATAACCTACTTTTATTCCGAAAAAAACGTATACTAAAACGAAAACATCAAAGTGAAAGAAAGTAGAACCTCGCCGTAGTTCACTAATAAAAAGTTCTCAAATCTTTCTCAGACACCAGACAATCTTTCAATTGTACGATAACAACCGATAGTAAGTTTATTGTACAAAACTTAACTCTAGCAAATGCGCTTTAATGAAACAATGCAATATCTAACTCTAATATGGATAGATAACTTATTAATTACCTATTTAACACGACCGGTATCGCTTCTTCCATGTGCTACGGTCATCCTTCCTTCTCGTCCCCTTCCTGCTGTTCATAGATTTGAATGTACGCCTCGGTCAGGGTTATCATCTGCGGTAGAATGTTGGTCACGTGCAGATCTTGCATTTCATACCACTGATTTGTACTTTTCTGTAAAATGTGACAACGATACGTGCCAGACTTTGGCTCACCATCATGCACGATGTTTGCCACCAGATTGTACTTGGTATTCTTGTGAAGCTTTTTGTTCTTGTCTGTGAGAATATCACCAAAATCAATGTTCCTGCAAAAATATACAAGTTTCGTTACCGTCGTTAATCGACTATTCTGGAAAAACAACTTACTTAACCGGAAAATTGACGATGGTTGGATTTTTTTCCAAAAAGAACGTATTTTTAGTGAACCGTTTGATATACAAAATGACAAACTTCGGTAGACGGGTAATCTCAAACCTCTTCAGAAAGTTCTCCTTATAGGTTTTGTATTCTTTCTCGGAAACTGCGTTAAATTTCGCCAGAAGTTGATATAAATTGACCTGCGGTATAATATTCTCTCTGAACTCATCTATAAACAGTGGAGTAGCTGGCAGGTCACAGGTTAGGTACAAAAAGGTTGATGTTTCTTCCTTTTCTTGGTATTCGTCTGTCGCCAACAGCAATTGCTTCTGAACATCATCCAGCTCTGTCGGAGGAAGCTTTCGAGTATAAATTTTCATTTCACCGAGAAAAGTTCGATTGATAACCGACGAATTTGGCTGTTTGTTACCTCGCAAATGTTTATGCAAACTGTGCAAAAACCAGGACAGAAACTCAATCGGATCACCTTGTTCGGTGATCTGAAATTTTTTACTGCTCCATAAAACAACTGCTTGGAGCATTTCGTGTGGTGATACGTGAGATTTGAAGTTTCGAGGATTCCACAACTTTCTCAGCAGTTCGCCGAATCGTTGTACCAGAGTAAATGCTGTATCGCCAGGTGGTCGCTTGATGTTGGCATAGTTTTTCTCGATCAAAAAGAAGTCACGAATCGGTTTTACATGAGACAACGACTGCAGTATTACATTACAGTAATCATTCGCTTTGATATTATTCATCCCCACAATTCCTGGCGAATAAAGTGTTCCATCTACTGTTCGCGACATTTTCTGATCTTCCTTGTCCAAGCTTCTTATATCCTTTGCCGTAAAAACAGGAGTCAAAACATGCTTGATATCGTCCAAAGATGAATCGATAATCTCGTAATTATCTGGCAGACAATAAAATTTCAACGTTGACAAATTTAAGAACACATGATGCGACTCGGCCACGGAATGCGTATAGGCATGGGTATTTGTTCCCCTTCCCTGGAAGTATTTACCACAAACTAAACAGGCGTAAACATTGATCCGTGTTAACGAAACCGAACAGAGCTTCTCAAAATCGAAATCCAATAGATGTCGATTGATTGTATCCAAATAGGGACACTGTTTGGATCGTTTCAGCACTGATATATCCGGGAGTGCCACCTTCGGCTTGATTTCCGCATCGTCATCGTCTTCCGAATCGAGATACTTTAATTTCGCTCTTTTGTCCAATTGTAAATTATCTGTAGATAACCAGTAACAAGAGAGAGGTTAGCTTTGTAAAAAAATATGAAATAAAAAACTAGGCAAATATACCATGTGATTTTCTTTTTCTCGGGTCAGACATTTTAACGATCAACTAATAAATTTTGTTATCGAACTTATTTAAAACTTATAATAATATGTTGATAATAAGCGAAAAACACCGGACGTATGAAACAAGCGAATGAAAATGTTGTTTACAAAAGTGACAGCTTTTCGAGATGAAGCTCCAAGAAATTAAACCCTTCAGAAACTGATCACAGTACACATTGCCTGAAAATTACTAGACAAGTAACAGACCCTGTCAGCTTGGAGCGAAGTCAATCTTCAGTTCAGCTATGCCATCGCACGGCATCACATTCAACATATCATGTCAATTGTATGGGTGCGCAACCCTGCTATTTTGGCGCGCACGAATTTGACATTTTTCTCTCCTACTTCTATGTATAAGATTCGATGCGGGCTCGTCTGGGGGGCGACATGCTCGCAAAAAAGAATGTTGCCAATGATTTGTTCGGGAAATGTGAGAGCTGGATATCTTGTTAATATGATGTCTTCGCAAGTAATTTCAATATGCAGAGAAAAAGGCGGAAGGGCAATGTCAGAGTGAATGAGATGAATACCGAGGGGGACGACACTTAAAAACTTCATTTTAGATTCAAAAGAATTACGAATTAATTCGTCTTTTACGGTTTTGCATATTCTTGTACCCACTGGTTCGTCTTTAATGATCATAGTAACAGATGGTTATAAATCGATTGTCTTTTGTAGGTTTTTCCTGGTTAGATATATTACCATGGTGACCACACCCACATTATCAGATCCGAATGGATTCCGAATCAATTCCGAATCGGCGAAAAATTTTCATTCGGAATTTCATGTGGAAATCATAATGGATTCCGAATCAATTCCAACTCCAGTGCAACAACCGATTCCGAATGAACCGGTTCGCCTACAACCGGTTGATTCGGAAATCATTCGGAATTGAGTGAGAAGATGCGGACTGAATTGTCAATTCGTCTTCTTCTCCTTATTTCCTGATTTTGCACGTTTTCATGCTGATTTTCAGTTTATTTTTAAACGAAATCATTATATAACTGAATATACAAATTTAAATCTTCATGTTTTTCGGATATACAGAACTAGTAAATAACCAGTTCTTCTTAGAATCCCAACATAAACTATTGAAATACACTGGAAATTAACAAAACGGCCTACCTTAGTCAGCATCATCCATTCCTCTAGCTTTAGTGTAGTGAAATGGCTTAAGTCGCTTAAATTTCACACTAACACATTCATAAAATGAGCGAATATTCAATGACATTTATAATGTCACTGTCAATCAGGTTGATCGAGCAGCCAACTCAAGCGAAAATTCTAGCACTGAACCGATCGAGCACTAAAAAATCATGCAGTCGAGTAAGAATTCATTGCTCATTCCGTCATTTCGATAATGTGGGCATTGTTGATAACAATATTTTCGTGTGTAAATACAGTAGAAAAGCTGTCACCATAAAAAATCATGACTGGGTTAAACACAAGGATTGATCGTAAACCTAGAGTGACTATAATCAGAGTGGCGTCAGCTGTTCGTTTGGAATGACAGCTCCCAGTTCCAAACGAGCAAACGACCTGTCAATTCAATGTAAAGCTAATGGAATGTTTTGAATTGTTGCCAAAATTACGGATGAGATGTCGTCACTCTGGTTATAGGCACTCTACGTAAACCTATTACTATTATTATATATTCCAGAAGATCCATATTCCAATCAGTTCCTTGTCGAAAGTAGAAAGCAATATCTCAACGTGGGGTTCAAGACGGCGATATTGTTCGGTGTTTATAAGTGCAGAGCTCATCTCCATCGTATTTGCTCCAGATTATCAATGAACCGGAAAATCATTGCGATATCCTGTATAGTGTCAATTTGTAAATTTTGCCACATCAAGAATTTGTTCTCATATACTATGGTTAAGATATCAGAGAAGTGATACTCAGTTTTAAATACTTCCGAGATTACCTGTCGAAACTTCAGCCAAGAAGGCGCCAAATCGAATTTAAGTTCCATCCATTCAGATAACGTGAAGTGTCCACCGGGAAACAGTTCAATACTCTCTGAATGAAAATCTTCGGTAACTGGGTTATCGACGAAATAATATATACAGGAACCTACTGGGATTTGCAACGATTTTTTCGTTTATTGAATTATACCAATAGATCACTAAAATCAGCAAAAAAAAAATTAACTCGAAAAAAAATTATGAGGTGTGATTTGTACTAAATTTGGGTGTGAATTACGATTAGACGAGGAAAATTATCAGACACATGTATAACTGGGTTGGGTTAGTTTTCAATAGGTTAACATTTTTTAAGTAGCAACCGTATTGATATCGAGTTGTAGAATGCATAACTAGTGCAATATTTTGTTGAAACAGTGAGGAACTTAGCATGCAACCAGACCCTGTCAGCTTCGAGCGAAGTCAATCTTCAGTTTTTTTTTTTTTTTTTTTTTTTTTTTTTTTAATAACTATTTATTGGAATATGAGTTAAAATTAAATTATTAAGATTTAAATTGGGTGTTCAGCCACAAGTGGTGACTTTTCAGCCCTGTTATATATATATGATTTGGTTATTACCATGAAGACATCATTTGCTTCCGCAATTCTGAGATTTTTGTGTAGGGAAAATTCTAAACCTACTTGTATTGTGTAATGGGGAAAAGGAACTTATATACTAACTTACTAACTAATACAGAGAGCGAATCGATTCAATTGAAGATTGCATCGATTTTTGTCGGAATTTGCTTATAATATTATGTGACATTACATCTAATGGTTCTATATTTGTGAGTCTGTGTAACTCATTTGTACTAAACCAGGGAGGACGCTTCAGAATCATTTTCGGAATTTTATTCTGAATCCTTTGAAGCGTTTTCTTCCTGGTGGAACAACAGCTTGACCAAATTGGTACCGCATAAAGCATGGCTGGTCTGAAAATTTGTTTATAAATTAACAATTTGTTTTTTAGACAGAGCTTAGAATTTCTGTTTATAAGAGGATATAAACATTTAATATATTTATTACACTTTGCCTGGATTCCTTCAATGTGATCCTTGAAAGTGAGCTTTTTGTCATACGTTAAACCTAAGTATTTAGCTTGATCAGACCATGTCAATTCCAAGCCATTCAATTTGAGAATGTGATTATTGTTTGGTTTAAGAAAAGAAGCTCTTGGCTTGTGAGGAAAGATAATTAATTGCGTTTTTGCTGCATTTGGTTTAATTTTCCATTTTGACAGATAATCACTGAAAATATTTAAACTTCTTTGTAGGCGACTGCAGATCACTCTTAGATTTCTACCTGTGGCTAACAGACTTGTGTCGTCACAGAATAGCGATTTCTGACAACCAACGGGTAGATTTGGAAGATCAGAAGTGAAAATATTATACAAGATTGGAGCTACACTCGAACCCTGCGGAACACCGGCTCGTACGGGTAGCAATTCAGATTTACAATTCTGATAGCTAACCTGAAGAGTACGATCAGTTAAATAATTTTGAATCATTTTGATCAAATAAATAGGAAACTGGAAATCAGACATTTTTGCTATTAAACCTTTGTGCCAAACACTGTCGAATGCTTTTTCTATGTCTAGAAGAGCAACTCCAGTGGATAACCCAGAAGATTTATTTGATTTTATCATGTTCGTTACTCTGACAAGTTGATGAGTAGTTGAATGTTCATGACGAAATCCAAACTGCTCTGGTAAAAAAATTGAATTCTCATTTATATGAGTCATCATTCTTAACAAGATAATTTTTTCAAAAAGTTTACTGATAGAAGAAAGTAAGCTAATTGGGCGATAACTTGATGTTTCTGCTGGGTTTTTATCAGGTTTTAGGATAGGAATTACTTTAGCGTTTTTCCATCTTTTTGGGAAGTAAGCTAATGAAAAACACTTGTTGAAAATTTTAACCAGGAGTCTCAAGGCAACATCGGGAAGATTTTTAATAAGAATATTAAAAATTCCATCATTACCAGGAGCCTTCATGTTTTTGAGTTTCCTAATAATTGATTTAATTTCATCAAAATTCGTCTCAATAATGTCATCGTGTGATAACACTTGGGTTGAAATATGATCATACTTCAGTGAGACTTCATTCTCAATAGGACTCACAACGTTTAAATTAAAATTGTGGACACTCTCGAACTGCTGAGCTAGCTTTTGAGCTTTTTCACCATTTGTAAGAAGTATTTGATTTCCTTCCTTGAGAGCAGGAATTGGTTTCTGAGGTTTCTTAAGAACCTTAGAAAGTTTCCAGAAAGGTTTAGAATATGGTTTAATTTGTTCAACTTCTTTAGCGAAATTTTCATTTCGCAAAAGAGTAAATCTATGTTTAATTTCTTTTTGTAAATCCTTAACTATGTTTTTCATAGCAGGATCACGAGAACGTTGATATTGTCGTCGACGAACATTCTTCAACCGAATGAGCAGTTGAAGATTGTCATCGATGATAGGAGAATTTAATTTAGTTTGAGCTTTGGGAACTGAAAGATTTCTAGCTTCGATAATATAATGATTCAAATTATCAATTGCTGTGTCGATGTCCGCAGAATTTTCTAAAATAGTTTCATGATCCACATGATTTTCAATGTGAGATCTGTAATCCAACCAATTAGCTCTATGATAGTTGAAAATAGAACTAATTGGATTAATTATAGCTTCGTTGGAAAGTCTGAATGTTACTGGAAGATGATCTGAGTCAAAGTCAGCATGTGTAATCGGTTTACTACAAATGTGACTTTGATCTGTTAGAACCAGATCAATTGTAGACGGGTTTTTCACGGAAGAGAAACAAGTAGGATTACTGGGATGAAGAACTGTAAAGTAACCAGCTGAGAGTTGATTATGAAGTATTTTACCATTACTGTTATTTTGCCTACAATTCCACTGGACATGCTTAGCATTTAAGTCCCCTATTACGAAAAATTTCGATCGATATCTTGTAAGTTTTTGCAAATCGCCTTTAAAGAAATTTAATTGTTCGCCGGTGCATTGGAATGGCAAATATGCTCCAGCGATGAAATAAATTCCATGAATGGTTTCAACTTCGATTCCCAAGCTTTCAATAACTTTAGTATTGAAAGAAGGTAAAATTCGATGTTTAATTTGCCGTTGGACAAAAATGGCAACTCCACCACCAATTCCAGTAAACCTGTCAAATCGATGAACCACATAATGTGGATTAATTTTCAATTTTACATTTGGTTTAAGAAAAGTTTCTGTCACAATGGCAATATGAATTTTGTGAACTTTGAGAAAATTATAAAATTCATCTTCACTCGATTTCAAAGATCGAGCATTCCAATTTAAAATATTCAAATAATTATTTAACATCACTGTTAAATTTTAAATTCATTATAATATTATTTGCAAATTTCCATCCGATTTGAAATGCTTCAAAAAGTGATGAAGTCGAATTCATTTGGATGATCATTTGAAAAAGTTGATCTTGTAGGTAGATCATTTTATTTTCAGTTATATCGCCTAAATCGACTTCATTTAAAGAAGCGAATGGCATTGAAGGAATATTTGTAGGTAGACTGCCATTAGAAGAAGATGATTTGGCCGGTCTACCTATTAATAAATTGTTTTCGTTAGAAGAAGAACTGCAAGGCGGTCCTGTGTTTTGATTATTTACATCAGAAGAAATAGGAGATAGATTTCTACCTAATATACCAGCATAACTGACATTAGAAGAAGATGATGACGAGGTCGATCTACCTGTCAATAAATTGTTTTCGTTAGAAGACGAATTGGCAGGTGCCTTAGAAGAATTTTCAGGTATGTTCTGTAAATTTAAGGTCGTTGATTTGACTTGTTGTCTAAGCGAACGAGCGTTTAAAATTTTTTCCCTGACAGGACATTTCAAATAATTGGATTTATGATTTCCATTGCAATTTGAACATGAAAATTTATCAGTGGTTTCATTCATTGGACAAACGTCTTTCGAATGCGATTTACCACAATTCAAACACCGTATATCCATATGACAATTTTTGGTTCCATGGCCGAAGCCTTGGCAACGACGACATTGCGTTAAGTTTGCAATACGATTATGCCGTTTATAATGTTCCCAATGAATTTTAATGTGGGAAATGAAACGTACTTTTTCTAAAGTTTTCAAATTGTTTACATCACTTCGATTGAAGTGTATTAGGTAAAGTTCATGGGAAATTCCAGAGCGTGGTTTAGAAGTACCATTCGCTCTTTTTTTCATAAGTATTACTTGGAAAGGGGCAAAACCAAGCAATTCTTTTATTTCATTTTTAATTTCATCAATACTTTGATCATTTGATAATCCTTTCAAGACAGCCTTGAAGGGTCTGTCTGATTTTATATCATATGAATAAAATTTATGAAGTTTCTCGGACAAATATCGAATAAGACGTTCGTAATCTTCCAATCCATCAACCAAGACTCGACATTCTCCTCTTCGTCCGATTTGAAATGAGACTTTTACTTCCGGGAGAAAAGTAGAAAGCTCAGTACGGAATGCTTTGAAGTCGGAAATCATCACCGTCACTGGTGGCATAGATTGATGTTTCTTCCCAGAACGACAAGCGTCCATTTTGGGAATTTTTGAAGAATTTTCTTCTATGTCGCTACAATCGGGTTCAGGAAGAATCTCATAAATATTGTTAGACGGCATAGGATCAACGGAAGGGAAATCCGTCCGTTGTCTTTTATTTTTACATTCAGATTCTATAAGATCGTGAATGTTATTAGAAAAATGTTGAATAACGGATTGTGATTTATTCCGTATTGAATTATTTTTAGCTTTAGGCTTGTTGCCTTTCCGGTTGGACGCAGGCATTTTTGAAATTAATGAAATTTTAAATTAAATTAACTAGGCTAAATTAGTCTTCGATTAGACTCCTAGCTAGCCTTAAAAAAGGCTGATTAATTTCTTAGTCACTCTAATATCACTCTTTGTATCACTTAGTCACTCTAATATCACTTAGTCACTTAGTTAGTGATTCAGGTAGCCTTGAAAAAGACTGAAGCCTTGAATCAATGAAACTCTAGGTAGCCAGAAAAAAATTCCAGGAGCCAAGAGCTATACGCGTGCGGTGCGAACGACTGTTCAACACCGACTGTCAATCTTCAGTTCAGCAACGCCATCGCACGGCATCACATTCAACATATCATGTCAATTGTATGGGTGCGCAACCCTGCTATTTTGGCGCGCACGAATTTGACATTTTTCTCCCCTACTTCTATGTATAAGATTCGATGCGGGCTCGCCTGGGGGCGACATGCTCGCAAAAAAGGATGTTGCCAATGATTTGTTCGGGAAATGTGAGAGCTGGATATCTTGTTAATATGATGTCTTTGATGCAACGGAATCGACGCAGATCAGCGGAATATAGAAAATCGCTCTGAAGCAGTTGTTCATGTGAGTTCTGACTAATATAATGACAAATTTTAGACGTTGGATGTAAAAAGTTGGATTGATTTAGAGTTAATGCTTTTGGATGTTTTAACATATTCGTTGTCTTCTGTTACGAAATTAAAATCAAATTTTCAATTAAGCTTGCATTATCAAGTAGATAAAATACTTACTGTCTCTATGAAACAATAACATGTAATTATAACGGAATTAAATACAATATTTTCCTAGCCGTGCGAAATTGAAGCAAATTGGCATCGGTATGTTGCTCATATTCTTTAACCGATTCTCTTTATTGTATTTGTTTCTACTAATCATTTTTTTAAAATCAAGCAATGGTTTTATTTTGAATAAAGGACCATGAAACATAAAAAATCTGGTAATTTGAAGGGAAAAAACAAGTTTTTCCCTGTACGCCTAAATTTATGCACTTTAATTTTATGTTTCGTCATTGAATTAGCAGTGCGTGGCAGTTTATGTTGAACTGCTAGCGCGAATTGACGGCTCAACATAAATTGCTAGGCAGACGTAAAGTTAATGCTATTTGAAAAACATTTGCGTAATGTCTAAACTGACGTCTCGGACGAAACTAATTTCGGTTTGATAACCATACAGATTTTGGTAATTTGAAGGGGATTTATATAAATGATTTTTATTCCTTACAATAATTTATTTTCTTTGTTTTCTACTTTTTAGAGGACTTTGAACTATTTGTTCTAAGTTTATTCAAATAAAACTGAGAAATCTTGCTTTTCATATGAAAAACTAATTGAAAATCTAGTGAAATCTTCAAAATCTGGCAAAAGATCTAGTTTGTTAAGCGTCCCATACACGCTCAGTTTCCCAGACAGTTTCTCGTGAACTGAACGATTGATTGAAGTGACTGAAGAGCTTTCGAGTTCAGTTTCATCCGGTTTACTGATCAGTTCTCCAGCTAATCGTTCAGAACGTTCGTTCTTTTAATCAAAATAATGTGCCCCCATGAAAAAAACTAATGAAACTGACATGAAGACAAAACGCAAAACTGAATGGTCACTACACACGCTCAGTTCATATAATCGTTCAGTTTTTTATTCCGTCCAAGGTTCATTCAAACTGTCCGGAAATCTGGAGGTGTATGGCCGCTTTATAGTATGTTCACATTAGCGCTGATATCAAGTGATATGAGGATATACTTGATATCCGATGATATCATGTGCGATATCACTTGATATCCCATACAATTTGATATCAACGCGTATCACCATTATGGCATGATATCCGGGATATCATCAAAGATAAATAATAAAGACATGTACGTGCATATAAATATTTTTGAAAACTGTGGTTCGTTCCCGGTACCTTCTGAAATGACCGCACTCACCGCTTGATGGAGCGCGAGATTAATTGCATTGTTATCATTTCAACCAAAGTGTGCCATAAAATCTCAATATATACAAATGAGCGAATCGAAAGGGTTCTCACGGTTTGACATTTGCATTAGGAATGTATCAGAGTTACCATATTCACAGATTTTTCTGTAAAACCACAAATTTTTTGCCTATTTTTTCACGCAGATTCTGTGTCACAGAACACAGATTTCATCAAAATTTTCAGATGTTTCATGAATATTTCATTAAAACAGATTTTTAAAACGTTTTTCACAGATTTTCACAGATTATGATCGAAAATATGCAACACAGATGGTACACAGATTTTTCCACCCATCTGATACCAGTATGTGAGCATCAGCCATTTGAAAGTATACCGATTACGTTGAACCCCTCGCGTTTCGAGCCCCAAACACTGCGATGTTTTGATACACATCGCGACTCTCAAATAGTGAAAATTGTCACTACTTGATGTCCCAAAACACTGTCTGCTGTATTTTAGGTAAACCGACAAGTTATTGTGAGTCGACCCCAAATTCACTAATTTTCGTGCACTAAACAAAGTAAACGCGTAAAACAAATGTATTACTGTTTGTTTGTTTACGTTGCAATCAGCTGATTTTGAAGTTCCGATTTTGATCTCATCAAGATCGCGTTGTGGCAAGGGGGCCGGATTTTTAAAGTTTAACAACAGATTTTAAAATGGCAACTCTGGAATGTATGATGGGAACTCAGCAGTGCAACCAATTTATCACCATTGGTGCCAGTTTCACGGAGGACCGTAGATGTGAGCCAAAAAAAGATCGTGACTGTCATGTCTGGAAATTCGTTTGTGATATCATGTCGAGTTGTTAAAAATCGCAACTAGCAACACGGATAATGGCATTGAACGCACTCATTCCCTATGAAATTTGTCGACCTGTATCGGTCCGATCATCGGCCCGATTATAGGACCGATTGAGCACGATATGGGGCCGATCGTAGCGCTTCTATCGGCCCGTCATCGGACAATTCTGCACCATTTGCATCAACCGCGTCGTCCTAAGAAAGCTTTATTTTTACATTATGTATCGCTAGAGAAACAGAGCGAAGGAATATCAAACAAGGCATTTTCAAGCCGACGTCTTCCCGATAGGGTGTGAAATAGTGTTAAACATTCTTTTGTTTCGATCATAGAGGCTTTAACCTTAAGGTCATTCGCCTCTTAGGGCCAGAAAAACTCTGGCCCTATGTTCGGAGTTGAAAATCCAACCCCGATATATCCCATCCTCTGTGTATAAGACATCCGCTCTCTGCTTTGGTATTTCTTCACTCTTTTGTTCTATCGATACACTATGTAAGCTTGAAACGCAGTCAAAAGCTTTCTTGCACGATGCGTCCGATGCTCGGATTTACTGGGTTTATGAACGTCACTTTGAGAGTGACAATAAACGATCATTATAATTTCAAATTTTTCAACGAATACTACCGTTCGGAGACCATTAATTGCAAGACTTCAATTATTGATTGAATTGTAGGAGAGAAAAGCTATATTATTGATATTACTCCTAATGGAAACATTCAATATGACAATTTGATTGTCAAACGATATCATTTCGATCATATGTGAACATTCCCACGTGATATTCATATCATCTCGGTATATCAAGTGATATAAGCGCTAATGTGAACATGTTATTAGAGTGTCTGTCAAAACGAGAAAAATTTGACAAATGTCAGATAAATCTGGAACATTGGCAACTCTGTGAACTGTATTCATGGGCACAGATGCCAATCGGGGAAACTTTTTTGTCGGAAGCCTGATTTGCAAGATTTAATAAATGGTTGATAGGATATACGGTTTACTTATTAATTCAAGTATGTTATATGAATGATTCATAATAGTTCAGAAAAGTTTCATGATTCATTTAAATCATTACTAGACGATAGTATGTTCACATTAGCGCTGATATCAAGTGATATACGGATATACTTGATATCCGATGATATCATGTGCGATATCACTTGATATCCCATACAATTTGATGTCAACGCGTACCACCATTTTGGCATGATATACGGGATATCATGTACGATATCATGTCGAGTTGTCAAAAATCGCAACTAGCAACACGGATAATGGCATTGAACGCACTCATTTATGAACGTCACTTCGAGAGCGATAATAAACAATCATTATAATTTCGAATTTTTCAACGAATACTAGTGTTCGGAGACCATTAAATGCAAGACTTCAATTATTGATTGAATTGTAGGAGAGAAAAGCAATATTATTGATCTTACTCCTAATGGGAACATTCAATATAGCAACTTGATTGTCAAACGATATCATTTCGATCATATGTGAACACTTCCACGTGATATGCATATCATCTCGGTATATCAAGTGATATAAGCGCTAATGTGAACATGGTATTAGGTGCTATTTTCTTGAAAACAGAATCGTATACATTTCAATGGAAAAAAAGAAATTGTAAAAGATTATATATATAAAATATTTTTTTGGCATCACTGATTTGCGGGTAGTTTTTTTTAATGCTAGTGTGATGGCTTTTCAGTTTACGATAAAATACCTACTAAACCAGATAAATGTATAGAAAATAGTAATGTTTATTAGGTTTGTTAGTTCACCGGGTAAAATTAAAAGCTACCTAATTAGAGTATTTTTCTAACTAAAAATAATATCAAGCTGCAAAACAATGGATAAATCCTATCCAGAATCTTCGTTGAAAACACTGCTGGCCAGTCCATCTCCGAGACCGTCATCCATAAGTAATTCGCAACAATTTTCAAAGGTATGCTTGAAGCATAATATGGTTTTTAAAATATCATCTATTGTAAGAAAATTTTAGCTTCCGCCACAATGCAGCATAATAATGCAAGCGCCGATGCCGACTGGCCCTCAGGATGCCATCAACTCCGTACAAGTGAAGTAGTATAGCAATAAGTTTTTTAGGAGACCAAATCAATGTATCAAAATCCATGTTGTCTATTTCTAGAAACTGCATGGCTACCGTAAGCCTCGGCTGCGAGCTAAACTTGCAAACCATAAATTTTCGAACCCGAAATTCCGAGTACAATCCATCCCGCTTTCATGGTGTGGTCATGCGAATACGAGAACCGCGCTGTACGGCGCTGGTTTTCCGTACCGGTAAAATCGTCTGTACCGGGGCGCGGAACGAACACGATGCCAACCTGGCGGCACGAAAGTTCGCCCGAATCATCCAGAAGATCGGCTACAATGTGCGATTTCTGGAGTTTAAAGTACAGAATTTGGTTGCCACGGTAGATTTGCGGTTTCCAATTCGGTTGGAAAACCTGAACCAAGTGCACGGTCAGTTCAGTTCGTACGAACCGGAACTGTTCCCAGGGCTGATCTATCGGATGGTGAAGCCCCGGGTGGTGCTGCTCATCTTCGTCAACGGGAAAATTGTTTTCACCGGGGCCAAGTCTGAGCGTGAAATTGCCGACAGTTTGGAGAACATATATCCTATTTTGCAAAGTTTTCGGAAGAACTAGTAGGTGCTCTCTGTCTGATATTTTTAAGTTAGGGATTATGTTAATATACTGTAGAACGTGTTTTATACGTGCGTTTTTTTTATTGTAAATTATTTCATGTACAAAAAACTAACTTGCCTTATGGGTAAAATCTGCAAAAAAATAAATAAAGAGGTTGTGTACTTTCAATTGTTTCACATATTTATTTGTTTCTAAAACATATTTTTTGTGATTTCGTAATTTAAATCATTAAATCTAATATAACCTCTTCACATATTTAATTTCGCATGACTGTGGCTATCTGTGCAATCAAGAACGCACTACATGGCCTTCAGGAAACGACTCTACCGGAACAAGGACAATCGTCGATTACTGGGAAGTCTTCCCTCACTCGCCAGCGCCGTTTGGATATCCTTTACATCAGGAATACCTTTGATTTCGCCACGCGCAGCCAAAACAGGTGGCGACGAGAGGAATCTCCGTGCCACATTTTGAATGTCCTCGGCAGTGATTTTCTCTGTGGACACAAAATGGTTACGTTACGTTTTGTTCTCAATTGATTGTAGTTTCAAACTTACCGATTTCCTGAATGAAGTGTTCCGGCCTTCTTCTTTCCCCAGTGGCCAACACTTGGCGCCCAATATCTTCGAACACGACCGGTCGTGCTTCCAAATTCATCAGTAGCATCGATTGTAGCTGAGTTTTAGCCCTTCTCAGTTCCTGATCTCCCGGTCGCATTTGCATTGTGTACAACTCCTTAGTAATAACTTCGACTAGACTCTTCACATGATTCGGCGGAGCAGTGGCATGAATGCAGAACAAACCCGTGTCTCCGTAGGCGTGATTGTAAGCCGTCGCGCTGTACATCCAATGGTAGCGGTTCAAGACATTCGTGTAAAGACGGGTGTACATTCCCTTCCCTGGGCCACCGGCCGAAAACGAACCTCCCCCACCCATCATAATGTTCAGCACGCATGCCGCAATGAAATCTTTGTCTTGGTGAGAACATCCCTGAAGTCCAATCACCACGTGAGCAAGCTCCGGAAGACCAACAGCGGCGTAAACCGGAATTGCACATTCCTCTATTTTGGATCCTCCGGTGTACTGTGCGAAAGATGTGTCCACTCCGGCTGGATCCTTTGACAAACTTTTTTCGGTTTCCCATGTAGCTAATTCATCGACAAAAAACTTTTCCGCCAGCTTTACCAATTCATCGTGGGGAACCCCAACCCCTGCCAGCACCATCCGATCCGGGGTGTGATGATGTCTCAAATAAGCTAGCAACATATTTCGGTCAATCTTATCTGCGTTTTCAATGGGACAAAGCTTCGGAAGCCCTAACGTATTGTCCCTAAATGCAGCAGCATGAATCATATCCATCAGAATGGGTTCCTGTTCCGGACGCATTCCCAAACTCTCCAGTTCAAATTTGACCGTTTGACAAGCCATGTCGACTTCCTTAGATGCCAACCTTTAAAAATATTTGGTGTTTAACATAAATGACTTACAAGAATCAAAACGGTTTACCTTGGCCTCAAAACAACATCGGCCAATATTCTTGTTACAGATTCCAAGCCCCGACTGTCGGCGCTGGCCGCGTACACAAACGTATCTCTCGAGCTCTGGCAATCACAAATGCCGCCATGTTTCTCGAGTTCCTTGAAAATAATATCTTTCTCTCCGAACGATTTCGTCGACTGAAAGGCCAACTTTTCCAAAAAGTGTGAAATCCCGCTTGGATAAGCCAGCTCATAGCGTGGTCCCGAATCGATGACCACTCCCACCGTACAAAACTGTCCGAATCGATTTTCCGATGCCACTCTCAGCCCGTTGGACAAACGAGTGACTTGTGTTCCGTTACTTCGGTCTCCGGGGCGCGCATACTGCACTGGAGCCAAATCCGGAACTGGTTCCGATAGAGGAGGGAGAGGGGTAACAACCTCTTTTGAAGGTACATTTATTGTAGAACCGTCGGGATTACTAGCACGGCCACCATCTGCGGGGCCGCTGACGTAGGGTCTCCAGATATTGTAACTGCAGCACGAAATAGACCAGTTAGAGGTTATTAGGACAGTCTGATACCAGACACTCACCATTTTCGTAAAAATAGCCTGTTAGCAATTGTTTTACTATTGAACGGTAACGACATTACTGAAAACGCACAGAATTTATAAACAATTGCAAATTTTTAGTTTCCCAGCAACAAAATTGGACGTATTACTGTAAAAATATCTAATTTTCGAGTCGAATGTCGCGAGATTTTAATCGGCAATTAGGTTTTTTATCGTGACGACACAAATGAACAAGTATTCATCCTTGACAGTTCAGCGGTACTGTTTACAAACAAGCTTAAACAAAAATCGAAGAGCACATCTAAAACAATCATCTTTACACTTTGCAACTAGTCACTTTTATTTAATAAATATCAAAAACGAACCGTATTCAATCGTGAACAAATGTTTTAAAACTTTATTTAGGCGATACGGACCGTAAATGGTCTGATCCAATTCGTCAACAAACAAACAAAAGAAACTTCTGTTTACAAACAGTACTGCTGGACTGTCAAAAAGTGTTCATCCGATTGAGGTTAGCAGTGACGGTAAAAAACCTAATTTGACAACTTTTATTTTGACTTGGATCCAGAGATGCCATTTATACAGATTTATCTGTATTATACAGATTTTTACATACTCATACAGATTTAATACAGAGTACAGATTTTATACAGATTTTCTCAATTTAATACAGATTTATACAGATCTCACAAAAAGTAAGAAAAAAAAATTGAACTTTTCTGTCTGAGCTATCTTTTAGTATTTGATTCCAGTGACGAAATAAAAGTCTATCAATCAAGGGACAAATAACAAAGTAATATGGAAATCTCTTGTGGAATCCATTTATATTATAATTTGAAACCAATTTGAACTAATATTCAAGGAAGTTATGGTATCATGAAACTTTACTGTCAAACTGAGAGTTGTATGACCTGACTTGACATTTCTTATGGAGCGTTGAAATTTCATGTCAATTTATGAAAGTTACACTTTCATGAACCGGTAGTTCTTTTTAAAAAAGCGAGTCTACACAGTTCGGGAGTTAAATGTGGAATGAATTTATTTTCAATTAATTTTGTTACAGAGGCCTATCTTGCTCATCTAACTGAATTATTAAAAAGTGCCTATGCTGCTCCTGCTGCTCGGTTACCGTCGCGTCTGTCCGCTGCGTATGCACTTTATGTGCTGGTGACACGCGCAATCAATTTGCGCGCGGTGATGGGATTTTTTATGGTTCGGGTGAACCTGGTGGTAACTTGCAGTCAACATTTTCAAACTAGATAAATATTTGGAATTACAATTCAATTGTTGTGGATAAAAAACTATGACATTTCGTCGTTGATTATTCTTGTGAGCGCGGCAATGACTGATTAAATCTACCATCCTACAACCACAATCTATTGAAATAACATCTTTTAACATCATTTTGTTGTAAGAATTTCATTTTATTATGAATACAGATTAATAAAGATTTTTTATACAAAGCAATACAGATTTTTTATGAAAATATCTGGCATCTCTGCTTGGATCACTACCGAACAGGGATGCCAGGTCATTTTTTCTAAAATCTGTGATTAAACCCAAAACCTGTTTGTGAAAATCTGTGACCGTTTTCCGTACCCCAATAGCAGTTCAAAATCAATTTGGTGAGCAAAAAAAAAACGGTCTCACTACCAAAACGCTCTGTACCTTTTTCCTCAATCGCTCTGTACTTTTTGCTGCAAAACTGTGCTTGAATCTGTGTTATTTTCAGATATCTGAGAAAATCTGTGCAGAAAATTCAAAATCTGAGAACTCGACAACCTGCTACCGAATGAATGTTGAAATGAATTATTGCCCTTCAGAAGTGTTCAATTTATTAGAAATAGTACTAAAACTCAGCAAATTATATTTTTTCAGTGTGCAATTAGTACTTCAACGACTTCAACCAAAAAAAATCACACGTCAACGAATCACAGCGGTGGCCGAAAACCGAAAGAAAAGTGTCAGAAAATTTTCTCGCAGCTAGCTGTGAATCGTAAGACTGTTTTTCGATTATTTTCCCCCGAATAGAACAGAAAATTTGTTTCAACCTTTCTGCTGATCATGAGCTCGTTTCGTTCGGTATAATTACCGTGTTTCTTTAATTAGAGTCCGTATACGGAAAGAAGCGGAACCGAATCCCAGTCAGTTTCGAAGAAGAAAAAAAAACATCGTTCCGGACCAGAAGATGGCAGCTGATGGAAAATTGAAAAGAAAAGGCTCACTGGATGAGCTGGTTCAGTATGTGACACTGCACATTCCAAACCCCGTTCTGTTGAACGGAAGCACACTGCCCTTCATGGTAGTGCTGGCACTCTGGGGCTACCTCTGGGTATTCGTGTACGGTGTCGAAGAGTATTGGGAAGCTGGTTTGCTTACTCTGGCCGGGATAGGATTTTTGCAGGTTTTCGTATGTCTTTGCTGCTTTTGGAGTGTTCACGTACAAACGTTTCTTAACTGCCGGAAGGTAAGTGCGGTATTCCGGTTCGTTGGTGTGTAATTCAATCGAATTCATTCTTCCGGTAGGCTGGCAGCGCAGAAACAGCTTTAGTAGCTAAAGTTGTCCCCACAGAAAACAACGGTTCGTCGGAACTGGTCAAGGTTCATCGAACTAAGTTGGATGAATCGAGTAAATCGGAGGCGATCTACTGGTTTTTATTTCAAAAGACTAAGTACGTGTGGGATCCGAACAAAAAGCAGTTCCGCAGCGTCGAGTTCCCCATCAACAAGACATACGAGGAGTACTTTGAATCCAAAGGGCACATGGAAGATTCCGATGTTGCGCTATCGGAAAAAACCTATGGCAATAATAATATGGAAATGGTTGTCCCGGAGTTCCTGGAATTGTTTGTTGAACGTGCTACAGCACCGTTTTTCGTGTTTCAAATCTTTTCGGTTTTGTTGTGGTGTCTGGATGAGTACATGTACTATTCGTTGTTCACGTTAGGAATGCTAATCGCGTTCGAATGCATACTGGTCCAGCAGCAGTTGCGGAATATGTCCGAAATTCGGAAGATGGGCAACAAACCGTACTCGATTAATGTGTTTCGTAACCGCAAGTGGCGTCCGATACGGTCTAATCTACTCGTTCCCGGTGATCTGGTTTCGATTACGCGTTCTCAGGTCGAGAACTTGGTTCCGTGTGATCTGTTGCTGATTCGAGGCACGTGCATTGTCGACGAGAGCATGCTAACCGGTAAGTTGATGCTGGGAATAGCTTCTTATATGTCGGATAGATAATTAACTTTTACGTATTAATGGGCCGGAAAGCAAGATTTATTTGTGTGTCCCTAACTAACTGAATGATATTTTTGTTTTGCTCGGTTGGTCCCGTCAAAGACTCCCAAAGATCGTGGCCCCGGGGACACAATCCCGCACTAAAAGCGGCTCTGTCATGCCGATCCTTAAATTCCACTATGCAGTTCCCTTAAATTCCACTATGAAGAATTTTAACTATTTCGCTATAATACTAACGTAATAGTGACAGACAGATTCTAGTATTTCGAATGCGATTTGCACTCATCCTCAGTGTGTCAGTTTAAAAGTCATATATCAGTGCAGCTTTGCACTATAAGATTCGATTCATTGCATTCTGCTTATAGTTTTACTTTGGTATAACCTCGAATTTTAATTCCTCGATAAACGCCAAAGCGTTGTATCGATTCGATTCTATGAGCACCGTTTAGGTAGTGCGGATTCCAAACGACAAAGCAGTACTCAAAGGGCTGAACGAACAAGTGAGCAGTACAGAAATTTTAAGGAGTATTCGTCTGTAAGTCAGCTTTAGAAACAATCGCCCTTATTCTGAATAACGTCGTATCGTTTTTTCCCTCGTATTTCATTTGTATTCCCAATAACGCTAGCAAAATCAAAGGTAGCTATGATTCGATCGAACCACATTCGATCGAAAAATCAATACGTCGTTATTCAGAATAAGGGCGAATATAGCTGATGTTTTGCTTGAATGTCAGTTGCTCATCGAGAAGAATACCTGGCTATCGGGGATCCTTCCAGAAAGTATTCGAAATGAAATGGCTCTTTTTTTCGAGAGCGTAATGGTCGAGCATTTGTCAGGATTTCACTTTAATATGGTTAACTTTACACCCCTTTAGAGAAAAGTGTACGTCGTTGAAGTACAGTCATTAAAATGTTTTAAAGAATGTCATAAAAATGTTCCAAAGAATGAAAAAAATTCCCCGAAATTTTCAAACTATTGATAAGTTTTCCCCAAGAGCTTTATACCGGTAGAGTGGTTTCCAGTGAGCAAATAGAAGAAATTATTTCAGACGTGGCGCAAGGTTGGACTAGTTCCGGTATGGCGATTTCAAATGGAGAAGCGCAAGGAGCGACGAGTTCCAGGACGTGTGTTTTTTTCAATCTGGGTGACCACAATATTTGAATTTACACAGTAGTTTCAAAATTATGTTATTTCTTTTATTCGCCCTTTCAGTCGTTTGCGGTTTTCAGTGAAAATCCCATAGTATGCAGGTCGATATTCAACCGAATCTTTGACAATCGAAAATGACAGAAAATGGTTTCACAATGACATGTGTTTTCAAATTCAATTAAAATTAAAGTCGTTTTTAAATTCAATTGAGAATTATACATTCCACAATTAAATCTATACATGGACCATCTTTATGACCCTTTATATCACAAAAAGTGCTATTTGATGCAACATTACGTAACATCGGTTAAATCCATAAATGTTGTTAGATGGGCAAAAATATATGAAGTGGCCAAAGTACCTCTGTTACCTACTAGGTTACATACTGACACGGAACAAAAACTTAACAGAGAAAACCCGCATCCACACACGAAGTTTCTCACCAAATCGTGTTCTATCGTGATGGATGACGAAATTTACGCCAAGGCCGACTTCTTTTCGAAAATATCAAAATTTGCAAATAAAGTTCTTGAACTCCGTTCTTTACTGCTGAAAAAATCAACAGTTTGATTTACACTGAAGAAACGTCTCTTGCCATTCTTAGGAAAGCAAAAGAATTAGGTAATCTTTTGTGTGTTTAGCATCTTACCACTACGCTTCAAACATGTTGAAGTGGTATCGAATCAGTAGAGTCCACATTGTGCCAAAAAGATATGAACCTACCAAAGTAACCGGAGCTTGACCTAATTGAAAAAATTTGGACAATTGTGTAAACGAAACTTCGCAAACATTTCAAAACTATTGAAACAGAAGTGTAGTTGTAGAAAATTTGAGTTAAAACGATCAAAAACATTGAAAAAATCGGTTGAACAGAATTCGATGGGTGGAGTGGAAAAAAATGGAGACGAAATTGAATAAAACAAATTTAGTAATTTAGTAATATCTAAACAAATTTAGTAATTTAGTAATAATCTAATAATCTAAATTATTATTCCCCGAAAATTTTAGGAAATTCGGATAAGCAACTGAATTTTGATACTTAAATAAGTGTGTACCATTTATATCGAATATACCCTTTAAGGGACCCTTACACGAGAATGAGTACTGACATTTTAAAGATAACTTTTGTGGTCAAAATATTCATTCAATGTAGCATCAAATATATTAAATATCAATATGGAACTCTTGCTATTCACAAGGGACATAACAGTAACATTGCGGTGGTAAAAAAGGTTACTAATACACTACAATTTTTTCATACAAATACAGCTTTTTCAATCAGTACACTGCATCAAACAACCCCTAATATAGAAAACATTTCTTCATATGCACTGTACGAAAAAAAACTGTAAATAAGGTTTAAAATACAATATTTTACTAATTCACTATTAAATATTAGTTTTTTTCAGTTGGTGTCTTCACAAAAGTTGTTTGTAATCAAATGGCACTCTTTTTGATGTAAAAAGTTACTAGGGTCGTCCTTATTTAGATTGAAATGCGGAATCTAACTTTCTTAATTGAACCCAAAATCGATTTCATTGTACAACAAAGTTGTAGGAAATTTTATTTTGAACAACTTTTGAACATCGAAGTTGTTTTTAAAAGACTGCTGTTTACTTCAGACCCTATCTTGGCATTGTCGAACAAACAAAGCATAAGAAGTTCAGAAGACTTACCCGAACACGCAAAATATTTAGTTTTAGATAATATTTAAAATAAATCATTATTTCATTTATTCAATACTTACCAAACCGCCATCAACTGTTGTCTTATGTTTTATTTTGAATGTTAACGATACGATCATTGCGATAACAATCAATTGAATCAGTTATTTTGGTAATAAATTAATTAAAATTGTTTAGCAAAAAATCTATTTTCGGCTGTAGTTTTTGTGTGTCTCATTTCTCGAATGGACAATGTATGGAACACTTGTAGGGCTAATTGGATACTATTATTTTGTTAAAGAAAGTATGTTGTTACGTTAAGGCGTTTAATAGTTATGTTTTTGAGTTTTTTCAAGGTATTTTTAAGACTAGTTCAAATGAGTCACAAAAATAACACCCTTCCAATTTTCTCTTAACTTTTCACTTATATTATGACCTTTCAGGAACCGCATAGAATACATATTTATCGATCTGGCATCTAATGAATATTGGTATTTGAAGGTTGACTAGTTTTTGATGAAAAAAACAATCATAACGTTTTACTGGTAGCGCATATGAAAAAGCTTACTTCAGTAAAATTGTGCGCAATAATTAGTTCAACAACTCTTTTGAAGACATCTTTTGCATAGAACGTTTCACAAAAAAGTTAGAACAAAAAAAGTGATTTTTCTGGAGCAACCCTACTTTCACTTGGGAAAATTGATGTAGCTCGATCAAATGGAAAGCTAGAAAGGTGCTTTTCACAGCAAAGTTGCCTTAAATAAAATTTCCTACAACTTTGTTGTACAATGAAATCGATTTTGAGTTCAATTAAGAAAGTTAGATTTCACTTTTCAATCTAAATAAGTACCACCCTAGTAACTTTTTACATCAACAGGAGCGCCATTTGATTACAAACAACTTTTGTGAAGACACCAACTGAAAAATAAACTAATACTTAATAGTGAAAATATTTTTGTCACGCTAATTTCCCGTTTCGAACCACAGTGCATTGTTAAATAAAAAATCCTTTTGATATGTGTATGTGAAATTTATTTTCAATCCATGTAAAATTCTGAATGTAAACACAGAACGAAACGAATTCATCGTAATGCTTATTCCAGAATCTCACCAACAATATTACGAAAAAAGTATTACAATTTCTCAATTTTAGAAATCATTCCACGTGTCAGGTTTATGATGATGATGATTTCCGATTCTAGTGGTATAAATGCACAATATCAGGTCGTTTTATTTTTAGAAAAGTTGACCAGCCTCTTCATCACTTTTGAATGTGAAGACGATAAGTTTAATTCCAATTCTAGGCAGAGCTTTGAGAGATTTGTTATTGTGATTGTCATATTGTTTATAGGCGATATTTTATTTCATCAGAAAAAACAACAGTTGAAATATAAAAAAGTTCCCACCTCTGAGAGGGCATCATGCTCAATTAGCTTTGAAATTTCAGATTTTGGTACAAGCTAAACGCAAACTATATAACAATATTGAATTAGTAACCTTTTCCGTCACGAGATGGTGTAACTATGATGTCTTTTTCGATTTGTATTGGATTCCCTAGAGTGATCAATATTGATATTTAATATATTTGGTGGCGTGCTGAATCAAAACAAATTTTTACTATCACCCTCATTCTTGTTTACGGCCGTATGCGATACGTTCGAAAGTATAGCAAATTCGTATTCCCGTTTACGTTCGAATCAATCACACTTTTAAACATCGTACATGCATAAAAACAACGCCCATCCAACTTTAAATTATCAGTTCTGGTACAGATTTGAGTTGTAAATAAAAATCTTTGATATCATTTGTTATTTGACTTGTTTTTTTCACTGATTTTGTATCATCATGTTTGCTTACGTCCGTATCGACCATACGACGAACACATGCTTTCGAACGAATGCGAACAAGCCATTCTTGTTTTCACTCGAACGTGTACGCAATGTTGCTCGAATATCAAAAATACAACGAATGTCTATGATCATCGCTCGCTTTCCTTCGCCTTTGTGCGATAATCGTGCTGGTATTCGGACTTGTCCGTATATTCGGGCGCGAACGAAGCCGACACTGCTTCGTTACTTGCACGAATATCTATTCCTTGCAGTTGTTATTCGCATTGGACATACCCCCGAATGACTTAACGCGAATATCGAACGAATATTCATACAGCGATCATCGCCAAACCTAATTCGTGATGATCGTTCGTGCTGTCTTTGAAACATGCAAATTAAGATGTTTCCCCCCGCACTATTACCATAGTCTTATGTGTATGTGATGATCCATATTCCAGCATTCTCCCATTACTGCTACCCAACGAGATATTATGAATTTATTGGATGAAGAATGCTTCGCGAAGAATGGAAACCAAAGATCTTCGCCGTGACGCTATTCGAACCAATTCGAAGAATAAAATAAATGAACGAATGACAAACGAATGTTTAAAACGAACATGCACGATGTATACCAGCAGCGAAGGATGGATTAGTATATTCAGGTTCTCTACGATTATTGCTTATTCCTTTTGCACCCTTCTCTCTTTCGAGCAGTGAATAGTTCAACGTTGTTCGAGACTGGCATATTCGAAGGCAGTATAATCACAGCAAGGATGCGTGAATGAATTAGTTACACGAAGAATATTTGCAACATTGCGTGTACGTACGCGATTCCTGTGCAAAAGAAGGATCGGTGGCGCAGGTAGTTTTTTAAGGAAGATTCCAAGCATCAAGGAAGTGACGAATGCTACATAATAAATAAATATCGTACTCAGGACCAATTTTATTCCAGTCGGTAAATGAAATTTTCAAATTAAACTTCGTGCAAAGTAAAAAAAAGCATTTGAAATAGCAGTCCGATCAGTAGTATCTGCGAAAAATATGTTGCATTTTTCTTGCAATTTTGTCATGTTTTCGATAGCCTACATATTTATTTCATTGGTAAAATCATACATTTAATATAAAATAAAGCATGTTTACCCATGGCGTATTTTCCATAAAGTACTTAATAGATGCGAAATTGATGCGTAAAAACTTTGAACCTCGCATATATTCAAAGGCTCCCCACAAAAAAACAGCATTTTACTATACTGCTATGCTTTCTAAATGATTTATGCAAAACACAAATTTATGATTTGATTACAAATCACCTTTAGATTTGAAAATAATTTTGTTAGAGTTCGGTTAAACTTTTTTCAATGTGTTCGAATGGTTGATTCGCAACATTAAACTGACGAATCGAAACCACGGTATTTCGTCTATTCGTCCGTAAACGGGAATGGGACATTTCGTTCGTACGAATGATGTTCGAATACACGTTTCGTTTGAAACTAAAATGGCATACATTCTAGCGTTTCGCATATGGTTAATCACATGAATTGGACTGATTACATCAAGGCTTAGCATTTATTTTAAGCAGTTTACTGATATTTGAATATTTTGTGGCAAACGAGTCGCGTTCGAATTCATTCGAGTGAAAACAAGAATGGCTTATTCGTATTCGTTCGAAAGTACACTCAAAATAATAATCATGTTATAGTTACGTGGAAAGTTATGTGAATATTTTCCACCCCACTTTTCACGTAGAGTTTAATGGACTGGCAATTAAAAACTGTTTAATGAATAATCCAGCAAAAGCTACGTGTTTCATAGATAAAATATAATGTACTGCTCATATCACATTTACCTATCAGTTCATGTAATATTTAGATACCAGAGAATTACTATTTTATATGTTGGTTGAAGTCAAAAGGAAGATAGATATTTATATAAATCTAGGAAATGAAAAATGCCATGAAAAATAAAACATTTATTTCAGAAAATTAGCATAGATTTTTAACGGCTGAAAATAAAAAGCAACTAATAACGTCGTAGGATCTCGAATCGACAAGCCTCCAGAAATCGTTTTGTTGTCACTGCTATCCAACCGAAGCCGAAGTCGAGATCCGAGAACTCCCACAACACTACCGATGCAGGTTGAGTTCGCATTACATGAGCCCAATGTCTCTAGCTTCATACCGATTCTGAACTCGTTTTTCGGTGGACCAACGGCCTGTTTGAAGCATTCGCCAGGAGCGGGCACACTTCCGGACTCTCGCAGACACTCGGTCCAGTCGAACACATGGAAACTTTCATACTGGAATGGTCCGGTCGATGTAGTAAAAAATTGTGATTAAATAACATTTCTCGCACTTTGAGGGCCACTGTTCGCCATTTTTAAAATCGAGTTTTTCACACTAGAAATTCACGTAGATTGTTTGACGTTTGGTCGATTCACGTAAATCTTATGTGATGACTCTATTCATTTTAGGGGATGTTCGTGTAACATTCATTTTCGTCACGTAAAACATTCAATTTGACATTTGAAACCAGTTTACGTGATTTTTCAAGTGAATCGAACGTGAATTTTTATTTGAGTGTACCCGTTCGTCGTATTGAGGATACGGACGTAAACAAGAATGAGGGTGTATATTTATTTTCTTTCATCTTTGCAGGCGAATCGGTACCACAGATGAAAGAATCGTTGGAAAACACCGACGAACACAAGAAGGAACTCGACATCGAAGCAGACGGCAAACTCTATGTCCTGTTCGGTGGCACCAAGGTCGTCCAGCATTCGTCTCCCAGTAAAGGTGCCATGCGAGCTCCCGATAGTGGTTGCATAGGATATGTGCTACGGACTGGTTTCAACACTTCGCAAGGCAAACTACTTCGGACGATTCTGTTCGGGGTGAAACGCGTTACGGAGAATAATCTGGAAACATTTGCATTTATTTTGTTCCTAATGGTATTTGCGGTTACAGCTGCCGTTTACGTGTGGATTAAGGGTTCCGAAGATCCGGAACGGAATCGGTACAAACTATTCCTGGAGTGTACACTGATCTTGACGTCGATTATTCCTCCGGATCTACCGATTGAGTTGTCTCTGGCTGTAAATACCTCACTGCTGCAACTATCCAAACTGTTTGTATTTTGTACGGAACCGTTTCGGATACCGTTTGCTGGAAAGGTGCAGATCTGCTGCTTCGATAAGACTGGAACACTGACGAGTGATAATTTAGTCGTTGAAGGTGTAGCCGGACTTAAAAAGGATACTAGTATTACGGCAATTTGTGAGATTCCAGAATCAACGGCCCACGTTCTTGGATCGTGTCATTCGTTGGTGCAACTCGATGATGGATTGGTTGGAGATCCACTGGAAAAAGCCACCCTGACGGCCATTGACTGGAATCTAACGAAAGGAGATTCTGTCGTACCAAAGCGAGGCAAATTCAAACCACTAAGAATCTATCAACGGTTCCATTTTTCGTCCTCGTTAAAGAGGATGGCAGTACTAGCGGGTCATCTGGTTCCGTTCAGCAACGAAACATGCTACATCGGAACGGTCAAAGGAGCCCCTGAAGTGATAATGAAAATGTTAAAATCTGTACCCGAAAATTACGAAGAAACCTACCTAGAGTATTCCCGTCGAGGAGCCAGAGTACTGGCGCTAGGGTACAAATCATTTGGTTCCTTGGATAATGCCACAATTCGTGAGCTGAAGCGAGCCGATATAGAAAAAGATCTCGAATTCGCTGGGTTTATCATCATCTCCTGTCCGCTCAAGCCTGACTCGAAGTACGCTATCAAAGAAATTATTCAAGCATCGCACAAGGTAATGATGATCACCGGTGATAATCCGTTAACTGCGTGCCATGTTGCTAAAGAGCTTCGTTTTACGAAGCGTACGCTGGTTGTGTTAACCAGAGTAGGATCAGACTGGCAGTGGGAATCAATCAACGGGGAAATTCGAATTCCACTGGATGAAAAGCGTACCGCGAAAGATTTGTATAAAGAACACGATTTTTGTATTACCGGGGAGGGTCTCCAGTATCTGGACAGCGAACATCACTCCTACTTACTTAAATTAATGCCGTATGTTACGGTGTTTGCTCGGTTCGCTCCGAAGCAGAAAGAGTTTGTGATAACAACGCTCAAACAGCTCGGTTTCTACACACTCATGTGTGGGGACGGTACGAATGACGTGGGAGCGTTGAAACATGCCAATGTCGGTGTTTCGCTACTGAGCCATATGCCAACAAAGTCCGAAAAACGACAAGTGCGAGGTGGATCGGTAGAATCGAACGCGATCGAAAAAACGGAAAAGAAAAAGGAAAAACCAGACGATCGCAAATCTCTGACCCCCAGGGAGAGAGCAATTTTGAAACATCGAGAAAATTTGAACTCTACACAAGACCGACTGCAGAAGGTTCTGAAAGAGATGGACGATGAGCAGGTCCCATTCGTTAAATTGGGCGATGCCAGTATTGCAGCTCCGTTCACCAGCCGATCGGCGTCGATCAACAGTGGTAAGTTGTATCTATCTTTTTCGAAGCAACAGTACAATCAATGCTACTTGACTGGTTTTTAGTGTGTCATATCATCAAACAAGGACGCTGTACGCTCGTCACCACGCTGCAGATGTTCAAAATTTTAGCCCTGAACGCACTGATTTCCGCCTACTGCCAATCGGTACTGTACATTGATGGGGTCAAGAACAGTGATACCCAGCTGACTCTGCACGGACTGTTGACTGCGGCCTGTTTTTTGTTTATAACCCGATCCAAACCGCTGAAAGTCCTATCGAAACAAGCACCACTACCGAACATATTCAACCTGTACTCGGTGACAACCATTCTAGCTCAGTTTGCGGTGCACTTCACAGCGTTGGTATACCTCGTACAAGAGGCCAACGACCGATCGCCTCCTAGGTAAGACCCAGAACAAAGAAGTCAACCGGTATTCGATTTATATTTGTCACTCCTTTTAGGGAAGGCAAAGTAAAACTACATTTGGATTTAGGACCAGATGAGAAAGATGAATTTGTCCCGAATATTGTCAACAGTACGGTTTATATCATCAGTGTTACCATGCAGATCGCAACGGTGGCGGTGAACTACAAGGGTCACCCGTTCATGGAAAGCATGCGAGAGAATCGACTGCTTTCGTATGCGATCCTCACGTCCAGTACAATTGTTCTGTGTTTGGCCCTCGGTTTAGTGCCAGATCTGTTAACCACCTTTGAAGTGATCGATTTTGAACCTGATGTAAGTTTATGATGCGGCGTTTTTTTTTTTGCAACAAAATATTAATTTAATTTGCTCTTTCAGTTTCGAAAACTTTTGGTTGGTGTGCTGGTGGCTGACATGATTCTCGCCTATTTAGTGGATCGCATTTGTTCGTTTTTATTCGGTGAAATGCGCAAAAAGACCGATATCGTTTCCTAAGTTGGCTTCCGGCTTTTTCAAATTCGTAGTGCACAATGCACAATCAGCACTGATGCATTGCAGATGCATATAATAGTGTAGGAAATAAAAGGATTATAGGGAATACACATTTTTTAATGTTTTAGTACGCAAGTATTCAAACAATCACTGTATGGAAGATAGAGAATACCGTAACCGAGCGATAACATAATTTTAATCCGATTTACGAATCTGATAGAAGCGCGTTTATAAATGCATCCAGCGTGGAAGAGTCCGACACGATAAAATGATGCAATCTTTTAACCCCGAGCATTAAACTAATTAATAGACACAACAAGTTGCAGAGTATGAAAACTAACCAGCATCTGGAAGAGTAAAAATTGAATTTATGTTGAGGTGTCTAGTATAAAGACTTGTGTAATGGAAGTGGAACTAGATTAAATAATTCAATGAATTAATGAAGATTAAACGCAGAGTACGAACTGAGAAGCAAATATGTTCAAACATCGTTCACTGGATCTATACACATTTTAAATAACTACGTTTTGCGAGTTTTCGTTAAAGTAATGTATGGCTCGTCGTGTAAAACCAAATCTTTAAAATATAAAAGAATATATTTGAAACACTGCTTTGTATAATAGATGACAATTCCTAGTTCTAATGTTTCTCTTATAAATCAACACAAACATTGAAATGAATTCGAAATAAGGATCGATGAAGCACCCTTTTCTTTCATTCATGAACAAACAAAAAAAGAATCGGAGTATTATCTCACAAATTCGCAATAATTGATTTTTTTAAGGCAAATATTCCCACTTACCAATAAACTGTGAAAATTTGATTAGTGGTTTGAAGACGCTCGTCGCTGCCACTGGGAATCAATTTCAATCATGAAATCTATCACTTGCAAAGTAATTGTGTTACTGATTGACCTAAATAAAACAGGACTACTTACGTTGGAGTTGTTGCTTACGGTGGTGGTTTGGAACGAGTTTGATAAATTGATTTGCTGAGTTTCCAACCTAAAACGAATCGTGGGTTGTGGCGGAGAAAAGCAACACGCAAATATGACTCTTGCCTTTCCCGTACCCAGCGAAACGTTGTACGTTGTAATTGACTTACAACAGCTGCTCAATATTTATAACTATCATTTAGAGACTTGGTGTTCAATTCGTGGAACCGGAGAGAATTTTGGTGAATATATCTTCCAATGATAGCGCAAACAAAATGTTATCTCGTGGTTGTGGATGTGCTCCAATCAATCAATATATAAATATAACAATAAATATATTTATATTGCGCGTTCTTGCAAAGACATCATATTATGAAGATATTCACCAGTTATAAACGCGACGTTTTTTCTACATCAATAGCTCGAACAACCCCATGGGTCTGATCCTTGAAGCTTTACTCTGTAGATTATTAAATTACTCAAGAGTGCACATTGGTGCCTTGTAGAATCGATCTGCCGGTCGAGGCATGATTTCTTTGAAACCGTTTACATATTTTAGAAAAATACAAGCATTCAGCAATACTTTTAAATATAACTTTAAAATCTCGTACCTAATTAGTGTGTTCATATTAAAACAATGGACTCGTCCAGCAAGGAGCTTATAATGCGAACAAACACGCCTCATTTACACTGAATGAATCCGAACATGATACCTTGTAATGAATTCTCTTCGGTCCAGATGTGAGGCTTGTATCTTTCTATTGGGTGCAGTTCCGGACGGTTTATGTGGTTCAAATCTTTCGGCACGAAATGCCACTCTAGCACATCTTCGTGTAGTGGCACGATGGCAAATCCGGCTAGATGATCGTAGGACCGCCGAGAGCCTTCGGGAGTGGAAGAAACCGCTTTTGGAGACACTCTTTCAAACTCACCTCTCCATTAGTGCTGCTTGCGGTAACGAAAGGTGTACTCCACTTTTCGCAAGTACAAATCTCTCGTCCAATTAAGAATTTCTTGGTGATCTTCGACATCTTCTGTGTTCGAAAATATCACACTTATCCTTGGCAGTCACATAAAGGAATATGGTTTTTTTTTTTTTTTTAATAACTATTTATTGGAATATGAGTTAAAATTAAATTATTAAGATTTAAATTGGGTGTTCAGCCACAAGTGGTGACTTTTCAGCCCTGTTATATATATATGATTTGGTTATTACCATGAAGACATCATTTGCTTCCGCAATTCTGAGATTTTTGTGTAGGGAAAATTCTAAACCTACTTGTATTGTGTAATGGGGAAAAGGAACTTATATACTAACTTACTAACTAATACAGAGAGCGAATCGATTCAATTGAAGATTGCATCGATTTTTGTCGGAATTTGCTTATAATATTATGTGACATTACATCTAATGGTTCTATATTTGTGAGTCTGTGTAACTCATTTGTACTAAACCAGGGAGGACGCTTCAGAATCATTTTCAGAATTTTATTCTGAATCCTTTGAAGCGTTTTCTTCCTGGTGGAACAACAGCTTGACCAAATTGGTACCGCATAAAGCATGGCTGGTCTGAAAATTTGTTTATAAATTAACAATTTGTTTTTTAGACAGAGCTTAGAATTTCTGTTTATAAGAGGATATAAACATTTAATATATTTATTACACTTTGCCTGGATTCCTTCAATGTGATCCTTGAAAGTGAGTTTTTTGTCATACGTTAAACCTAAGTATTTAGCTTGATCAGACCATGTCAATTCCAAGCCATTCAATTTAAGAATGTGATTATTGTTTGGTTTAAGAAAAGAAGCTCTTGGCTTGTGAGGAAAGATAATTAATTGCGTTTTTGCTGCATTTGGTTTAATTTTCCATTTTGACAGATAATCACTGAAAATATTTAAACTTCTTTGTAGGCGACTGCAGATCACTCTTAGATTTCTACCTGTGGCTAACAGACTTGTGTCGTCACAGAATAGCGATTTCTGACAACCAACGGGTAGATTTGGAAGATCAGAAGTGAAAATATTATACAAGATTGGAGCTACGCTCGAACCCTGCGGAACACCGGCTCGTACGGGTAGCAATTCAGATTTACAGTTCTGATAGCTAACCTGAAGAGTACGATCAGTTAAATAATTTTGAATCATTTTGATCAAATAAATAGGAAACTGGAAATCGGACATTTTTGCTATTAAACCTTTGTGCCAAACACTGTCGAATGCTTTTTCTATGTCTAGAAAAGCAACTCCAGTGGATAACCCAGAAGATTTATTTGATTTTATCATGTTCGTTACTCTGACAAGTTGATGAGTAGTTGAATGTTCATGACGAAATCCAAACTGCTCTGGTAAAAAAATTGAATTCTCATTTATATGAGTCATCATTCTTAACAAGATAATTTTTTCAAAAGGTTTACTGATAGAAGAAAGTAAACTAATTGGGCGATAACTTGATGTTTCTGCTGGGTTTTTATCAGGTTTTAGGATAGGAATTACTTTAGCGTTTTTCCATCTTTTTGGGAAGTAAGCTAATGAAAAACACTTGTTGAAAATTTTAACCAGGAGTCTCAAGGCAACATCGGGAAGATTTTTAATAAGAATATTAAAAATTCCATCATTACCAGGAGCCTTCATGTTTTTGAGTTTCCTAATAATTGATTTAATTTCATCAAAATTGGTCTCAAGAATGTCATTTGGTAATAACACTTGGGTTGAAATATGATCATACTTCAGTGAGACTTCATTTTCAATAGGACTCACAACGTTTAAATTAAAATTGTGGACACTCTCGAACTGCTGAGCAAGTTTTTGAGCTTTTTCACCATTTGTAAGAAGTATTTGATTTCCTTCCTTGAGAGCAGGAATTGGTTTCTGAGGTTTCTTAAGAACCTTAGAAAGTTTCCAGAAAGGTTTAGAATATGGTTTAATTTGTTCAACTTCTTTAGCGAAATTTTCATTTCGCAAAAGAGTAAATCTATGTTTAATTTCTTTTTGTAAATCCTTAACTATGTTTTTCATAGCAGGATCACGAGAACGTTGATATTGTCGTCGACGAACATTCTTCAACCGAATGAGCAGTTGGAGATTGTCATCGATGATAGGAGAATTTAATTTAGTTTGAGCTTTGGGAACTGAAAGATTTCTAGCTTCGATAATATAATGATTCAAATTATCAATTGCTGTGTCGATGTCCGCAGAATTTTCTAAAATAGTTTCATGATCCACATGATTTTCAATGTGAGATCTGTAATCCAACCAATTAGCTCTATGATAGTTGAAAATAGAACTAATTGGATTAATTATAGCTTCGTTGGAAAGTCTGAATGTTACAGGAAGATGATCTGAGTCAAAATCAGCATGAGTAATCGGTTCACTACAAATGTGACTTTGATCTGTTAGAACCAGATCAATTGTAGACGGGTTTTTCACGGAAGAGAAACAAGTAGGATTACTGGGATGAAGAACTGTAAAGTAACCAGCTGAGAGTTGATTATGAAGTATTTTACCATTACTGTTATTTTGCCTACAATTCCACTGGACATGCTTAGCATTTAAGTCCCCTATTACGAAAAATTTCGATCGATATCTTGTAAGTTTTTGCAAATCGCCTTTAAAGAAATTTAATTGTTCGCCGGTGCATTGGAATGGCAAATATGCTCCAGCGATGAAATAAATTCCATGAATGGTTTCAACTTCGATTCCCAAGCTTTCAATAACTTTAGTATTGAAAGAAGGTAAAATTCGATGTTTAATTTGCCGTTGGACAAAAATGGCAACTCCACCACCAATTCCAGTAAACCTGTCAAATCGATGAACCACATAATGTGGATTACTTTTCAATTTTACATTTGGTTTAAGAAAAGTTTCTGTCACAATGGCAATATGAATTTTGTGAACTTTGAGAAAATTATAAAATTCATCTTCACTCGATTTCAAAGATCGAGCATTCCAATTTAAAATATTCAAATAATTATTTAACATCACTGTTAAATTTTAAATTCATTATAATATTATTTGCAAATTTCCATCCGATTTGAAATGCTTCAAAAAGTGATGAAGTCGAATTCATTTGGATGATCATTTGAAAAAGTTGATCTTGTAGGTAGATCATTTTATTTTCAGTTATATCGCCTAAATCGACTTCATTTAAAGAAGCGAATGGCATTGAAGGAATATTTGTAGGTAGACTGCCATTAGAAGAAGATGATTTGGCCGGTCTACCTATTAATAAATTGTTTTCGTTAGAAGAAGAACTGCAAGGCGGTCCTGTGTTTTGATTATTTACATTAGAAGAAATAGGAGATAGATTTCTACCTAATATACCAGCATAACTGACATTAGAAGAAGATGATGACGAGGTCGATCTACCTGTCAATAAATTGTTTTCGTTAGAAGACGAATTGGCAGGTGCCTTAGAAGAATTTTCAGGTATATTCTGTAAATTTAAGGTCGTTGATTTGACTTGTTGTCTAAGCGAACGAGCGTTTAAAATTTTTTCCCTGACAGGACATTTAAAAAAATTGGATTTATGATTTCCATTGCAATTTGAACATGAAAATTTATCAGTGGTTTCATTCATTGGACAAACGTCTTTCGAATGCGATTTACCACAATTCAAACACCGTATATCCATATGACAATTTTTGGTTCCATGACCGAAGCCTTGGCAACGACGACATTGCGTTAAGTTAGCAATACGATTATGCCGTTTATAATGTTCCCAATGAATTTTAATGTGGGAAATGAAACGTACTTTTTCTAAAGTTTTCAAATTGTTTACATCACTTCGATTGAAGTGTATTAGGTAAAGTTCATGGGAAATTCCAGAGCGTGGTTTAGAAGTACCATTCGCTCTTTTTTTCATAAGTATTACTTGGGAAGGGGCAAAACCAAGCAATTCTTTTAGTTCATTTTTAATTTCATCAATACTTTGATCATTTGATAATCCTTTCAAGACAGCCTTGAAGGGTCTGTCTGATTTTATATCATATGAATAAAATTTATGAAGTTTTTCGGACAAATATCGAATAAGACGTTCGTAATCTTCCAATCCATCCACCAAGACTCGACATTCTCCTCTTCGTCCGATTTGAAATGAGACTTTTACTTCCGGGAGAAAAGTAGAAAGCTCAGTACGGAATGCTTTGAAGTCGGAAATCATCACCGTCACTGGTGGCATAGATTGATGTTTCTTCCCAGAACGACAAGCGTCCATTTTGGGAATTTTTGAAGAATTTTCTTCTATGTCGCTACAATCGGATTCAGGTAGAATCTCGTAAATATTGTTAGACGGCATAGGATCAACGGAAGGGAAATCCGTCCGTTGTCTTTTATTTTTACATTCAGATTCTATAAGATCGTGAATGTTATTAGAAAAATGTTGAATAACGGATTGTGATTTATTCCGTATTGAATTATTTTTAGCCTTAGGCTTGTTGCCTTTCCGGTTGGACGCAGGCATTTTTGAAATTAATGAAATTTTAAATTAAATTAACTAGGCTAAATTAGTCTTCGATTAGACTCCTAGCTAGCCTTAAAAAAGGCTGATTAATTTCTTAGTCACTCTAATATCACTCTTTGTATCACTTAGTCACTCTAATATCACTCTTTGTATCACTTAGTTAGTGATTCAGGTAGCCTTGAAAAAGACTGAAGCCTTGAATCAATGAAACTCTAGGTAGCCAGAAAAAAAATTCCAGGAGCCAAGAGCTATACGCGTGCGGTGCGAACGACTGTTCAACACCGACTGAAGGAATATGGTTTAAGTTCGCCTTCACATATGTCTCGTCATCCATTACGCAGCAATGTAGTTTCATTAACATCTGGACGAACATCTTCCGGGTATGACTTTTTGGGACCGTATTCTGTTTCTCGTCATGGTTAGGGTACTTCTGAACGTTAAACTTACTTAGTTTAGTTCAAGTTTTGATGTTCTGCTCACAGGCAACTTTTTAGCAACGTCTCAAATTTAGGGGTTCAGTATCAATTAGCAATCGACAATTCAAGTTCAAGAAGATTTAGACGACTTCGCGGCCAGCTGGAAGTGGAACAAAAGCGAAGAAATTCAACTCTATGAATGCAAGGAAGGTAAGGAATTACTTCAAGCGCGATTCGAACCTTTTAAACCATCCATCTTACACCCTCGATCTTGCACCTAGTGACTACTTTCTTTCTTATATTTCAGGAAACGACTCGGAGAACATTACTGTAAAAATTACAAGAAACTTGAAAACACTTCGGTTCAACTCGTAGGCGAAGCAGCGATACGAAAAATGCTTGGAAGTGAAACGACGATTATGAGGAGAAGTGAAGTGGATTTGTAGGAAAACTAAACGTGCTAATAAAGCTATGTATTTTTTATGACAGAGAGGCTCTTACTTTTCGAATGGAATACTCCTCATATGTTGTAACAGATGGTTACAAAACTATGATAAATTTTTTTAAAAGGCATCATGACAGTAAGAGGAACTTTTGAAACAAATTGTCGAAAAGTGGAAGACTAATTGTGGCAAAAGTTGAATTGTTGGCCATTTAGAGAGACAAAATTGGCGCATATCGACTCAATTTAACTACTTTACGAATTTGTTCCATTTGTAGTCTGATTTCGCATGAAACGAGGTGACTTGAAACCATTAGGGATAATCAAATCCATGAGCAGTGATGCATTTATAGCCCAGAAAGGGAAACTAGAGAAATAATTGAAATTATGGCTCCGAATTTATCAAAATATTTTGATATCATTCAATCGCCATCGATCGTCGCCAAAGTAAGCGTTTCAGTTTTGTTACTAACGAAACTTACCAATTCAGAGAAGCAATAAAATATGCTTAACTATAGCAATGGCAATTCCATAAAAAAAACCCTGTTGTCGCTTGGCGAACATAAACTGGATCTAGAAGGGGCTCTCGTTCCTTTAAGTAGTAATAAATATTAATAATCTTCGTAAATCTTTTCAACCCGTTTGTGATGGTATTCTCCTACGCAAAAAAAAACTTCAATAAAAAAGTTTGCTGTTTCCTGCTGTTTCCGCTCTCATCCTTGCGTCGGAGTGCAAACAAGAAGCAACATTATTACTAGTTCAGTGATATTTTGGCAAAGGACCTTAAAACACTAAATATATCACTGTATCAAATCGATGAATTTTTCTTCACTTGCCACGACTTACTTTGCTCGCTCAGTCTCGGAAGCTTCACTATTTATGGAAACTGTTTGATGATGATGGTTTTCCGTTTCTTCTCTATAAATATGCATCGCGACTCAGGGTCAAAGATTTACAACTAATTCGAAATTAAGAACAGTTGCTATGGCGTCGTTGCTCGGAAGCAGCAATCTCGGCAGTTTGCCAGCATTTCGACAGGAAACAACACAGTGTTCGACAAAGAGTTGAGCCGCTAGCGGACCACTCTTGTTGCTATAGAAATGTCCTGAAACGATAAACATTTCATGGACACAGCGGCACAACTAGAGAAATGTATTGGACTTTATTAAAATTTTAATAAAACTAAGAAGTGTACTGTCCAAAACTCCACTTCAGCTATTAGCATTTCATCTTTTCTTTTTCGTTTCGAATAATGCGGGTCCATCAAAGGGTTCATAAGTAAAGAAGGAATAATTGCTAAATTAATAGAAGAGAAAGAAAATTAAGGCCGTGAACCATCTCGCGAGTTATTTTAAAGTTTCTGTTAGCAGTCGAGCAGTTATTTTTTGTCGAGTAGTAAAATTTAACTAAAACTCCGGCTCTTTTTAAAGTTTGACGGTTGGAAATTTATTTGGGTTTATTTTGCACTGAAAATAAAATGATATCAAGTAACATGGCAATAAAAAGAACGTAAGAAGAACTTCGAAAAAAACTTACGTCATTTGAATCTTACTATTTGGGTGTTTTCTTTGATTGGAAGTATAAAATGAAACTATACAGAAGACATTTTTGCTAAAGATCTGCGATTGGAAATTTTTTCCACGATTTTTTTCAGTGTCGGAAAGTGACTACCGAACTGTCAAAAATAACCACGCTTTTTGACAATAACCAAATAATAGCTCGGCTGTCAAATTTTAACTAAAACTTTTATTATTCGCGAGATGGTTCACAGCTTAAGGCCGTGGACCATCTCGCGAAATATTTTAACTTTTGGTTAAAATTTGACAGGCAAGCAGTTATTTTCGCAGAGTAGTTAAATTTAAATGAAACTGCGGTCCATTTCATAGTTTGACGGATGGAAAGCTATTTCGGTTTATTTTGCACTGAAAATAAAATGGTATCAAGAAGTATAATAATGTCTACACAGAGAGCGTAAGAAGAACTTCGAGAAAAACTTACGTTGTTTTTCTATGTATTGAATCTTTTTATCGGGGTAGGTTCTTTGACTGAAAGTATAAGAAGGAACTACATAGTGTCGTGATTTTCGGGTGTTTCTACAGACACTCTAACAAATCTATGATTTGCCATGATGAGAAAACAACCGGATATATAGAAGTTTTAACTCTTTGAGCAAAAAGCAGAATATATCGAAGTATTCCTAAATAGTTCTTGTCCGTTTATCCGTTGTTGTTGCTTCTGCTGCTGTTGAGTAGAAGAATCGTTCGCTTCAACGTTAGAACCAGGAATCTCGTTTCGGCTGGAGCACCACTACTGTTTATATCCAGTTACTGTTATCGTTTTCGCGGCTCTTGGAACTGACGATCCGTTCGCATCGACATTAGTACTAATAAAGCTTTTGTTGTTGCTGTTGTTACCAAATGAGAGATTTTTGCAAACACGTTGAAATAAGAACATTCGAATTATATATCAAAAGATTCAAAATTAGACGCACAAGAGCAGAACACTCACTAGTGTCGACATGCAATTACAGATGAGAAAGAAACAAGTTTTCTCTAGAAGGCGAATTCTTTTATTTATACTCAAAATACTTTCCCCGTTAGAATACTTTTATTTGTTTGCTTACCCGTTCATTACCTACACATAGCCCTTTTTAAAAATCAGTCTTGAGTCGAATTGGTTTCTCCATCCTTGCAAAGAAAATGTTTTGTCATACTGAGAACGTGTGTAAAGTTTCATCCCAATCGGAACATGTGAAATTCTGATGACTCACTAATCATTTCTGGAATCTATTATATAGATACCTTGCAATATTTTCTTAAGGGAAGCAATTCATGACACTTTATCCTAATAACGAAATGATTAGGCTGTTTAAATTAGTTTAGCTTTGATGTGAAGATAGAGAATGAAACAAAGTTTATATACAAAACAATATAAAATTGTTAACTCAAACAATTCCTATTTAAAGGTCGAGCTATCGTCACTGAGAGTCTTGAACAGAACTCAAATCCAAGAGTCCTATTTGCACTGAGTTTACTTATTTAACATTGAACGTCCCCGTTCGACCCGAGCTATTTTCATTTCAATCCCTGCAATGAACGGTATGGAAGTGATGTCTAGTATTTTGGATGGGCACACCGGAAACCATGGAAGGGTGAAGAAAACCAACATGTATAACGAGGCTCCGACAAGTCTGAGCAGATGATGGTATTATTACGGCAAACTTTTGTCATCGTCGTCGCTGCATCCAAATGCTGGAGGAATGCTGGTCGTGAAGCACACTGGAGATAATAGTTTTTGGGCGGTTAGGAGAGGTTGCATAAAGCATATATGTTTGCATCTATTTTTGGAATGCGTTCCACAATTTTTATCTGGTGGGCGTCGAACTATAGTGCGATACTGTCGTTTACTGCGATTTATTTTGATTTAGAGTTTTACGGGAAACAGTAATAACAATGGTATACATACATAAATAAATATTTTCCACCGAACGAAGTTCGTAGCATAATGTTCTTCGTTGGGAACTTCTGCCTGCTGTTTGATTCGTTAAAATGCATTTTAATAATAACTTTTAAATGGTTTGCTGTACTCAGTTGTACAGATCATATCGAGTCACGAATTCACTTATTCAAATTCGTTGGTTAGAATAACATGTTCTATAGCTGCCGAACAGTTAAAGAAAAGTTGTTCCTAAACTAACCCATCCAGACCAGAAGCGAAGTAAGCGAAGCGAGTTGGTAAACTCATTCGGCATGACTTACCGTCATTAAGAAATTCTAGAAATAGTAGCATAGGTAGCAAGTTATAAGATTTCACATACTCTGTTGCTGTTCTGAATGAAACTTTTTTTACGTTTACTGTATGACAAACCATTTATTTAGCGTGAATTTAGAGTTCAATTCATATACTAAACCAGGGAGAACGCTTCAAAATAATTAACATAATTTTATTCTGAATCTTTTGAAGCGTTTTCTTCCTGGTGGAACAACAACTTGACCAAATTGGTACTGCATAAAGCATGGCTGGTCGGAAAATTTGTTTATAAATTAATAATTTGTTCTTTAGACAGAGCTTAGAATTTCTGTTTATAAAAGGATATAAACATTAAATATATTTATTACACTTTGCCTGGATTCCTTCAATGTGATCCTTGAAAGTGAGTTTTTGGTCATACGTTAAACCTAAGTATTTTGCTTGATAAGACCATGTCAATTTCAAGCCATTCAATTTGATAATGTGATTATTGTTTGGTTTAAGAAAAGAAGCTCTTGGCTTATGAGGAAAGATAATTAATTGCGTTTTTGCTACATTTGGTGCAAATTTCTATTTTGACAGATAATCACTGAAAATATTTAAGCTTCTTTGTCTTTAAATTTATTTTATTTATCAGTTTAATGTACTTTTTGTAACAAAACAGCAATATAATTACATCCATCGTGAAGATAGAGTTTAACATTTCTGGAATTTTTTGAATACAACGAATCATAAAAATCTTGTTGATCACTATCATTACTTATAGTCGTTTTATAACTTGACGGCATTGAACACAATTTATACATCATTATTTGGCGTTTATTAGATTTTCTATCGTGACGTCACAAATGAACAAAAATTCATCCTTGACAGTTCAGCGGTACTGTTTACATACAAGCTTAAACAAAATCAAAGAACATATCTCAAACAAACATCTTTACACTTCACAACTAGCCACTTTTATTTAATGAATCTTTGAAAGGACCCGTATCGAATCATTAACAAATGTTTTTAAACTCTATTTAGGCGATATGGATCGTGAACGGTCTCATCCGTTTGTCAACAGACAAACAAAAAAAGTCTGTTTACAAACAGTACCACTGAACTGTCAAAAAGTGTTCATCCGATTGAGGTTTTTTACCGTCACTGCTGACCTCAATCGGATGAACACATTTTGACAGTTCAGCAGTACTGTTTGTAAACAGAGATTTTTTTGTTTGTCTGTTGACAAATTAGATGAGAGCATTTACGGTCCATATCGTCTAAATAAAGTATTAAAACATTTGCTCACGATTTGATACGGTTTGTTTTTGAGATATATTAAATAAAAGTGACTAGTTGCAAAGTGTAAAGATGATTGTTTGGAATGTGTTCTTCGATTTTTGTTTATGCTTGTTTGTAAACAGTACCACTGAACTGTCAAGGATGAACTTATGTTCATTCGTGACGTCACGATAAAAAATTCAATTAGGTTTTGCACGATGATGACACAAATGAACTACCGATGGATCAAGTTCATCTTTGACAGCTGCCGTGTGTTTGTTTTGTTTTGTGACTGCAAATTAAAAATTGAAAAATGACGAGAATGTGCCTGTTAAAACGTGTTCCACTGTGAGAAGAACTAAAACAGATTGCCCTGTATGCGTTTCCAGCATCAAGGAGCGATATTTGTATAAATCTGTTTAGTGTGAGGCGACTTGCAATTAGGTTTTTTACCGTCACTGCTAACCTCAATCAGATGAACACATTTTGACAGTTCAGCAGTACTGTTTGTAATCAGAAGTTTTTTTGTTTGTCTATTGACAAATTGGACGAGACCATTTACGGTCCATATGGCCTGAATAGAGTTTTAAAACATTTGTTCATGTTTGGATACGGTTTGTTTTTGAGATTTCTTAAATAAAAGTAACTAGTTGCAAAGTGTAAAGATGATTGTTTAAGATGTGTTCTTCGATTTTTGTTTGCGCTTGTTTGTAAACAGTACCGCTGAACTGTCAAGGATGAATGCTTGTTCATTCGTGACGTCACGATAAAAAATCTAATGTTTAAATTCGAATGATGTACCTTTGATGAACTTTTAAACTGTAAACAAATACACGGCGACTGTCAAAAAAAGTTCATTCTGTTCATTTCTGTGAGGTTATGTTATGTTCGTGCAAAACCTAATTGCACATGTGGTTCGAAATAAAGAAACACGTGAATCAAGTAGGATCAGTTAAATTTATAAACAAATCAGCTCGTTTGGCGCCAAATGATTTTATTAATAATCTTGTATTGATATTTCGCTCTGCCAGCGGGCAAGCATTGCACAACTCAGTCAAAAAAAATAATTTTCTAGTTTCTCTCCACTTTCCCGAAGAATTTTTCTTATGTAATACAGCCTAAAACCTCCGTATAAACGCAACCTTTTGAACAAAAAAAAAAAAATCATTTGTAGATCAGTCCACACATACCAGAGAACATTAGCTACACACACTTTTTCCACTATTATTATATATATTTAGATTTTTTAATATTTTATTGAGCCAGAAAAGTTTCCCGAACCCAATGTGTGGGATTGGGAATCCAACCCAGCTTCGTGAAAAGCAACACATCATGTCTCATATTACTGAAAATGTTATCATAAACTACTGATCATATTTTGAAGGTCGCAAATGGTGAGACAACTAAGTCCTCAAAAGTTCCTATTTCATGCCTTCCCGTGTGTCTATGATGACATTTGGTCAATAGAACGGCGTCGACTGGGTGCTATTACCTTCTGCGTTAGTAGCAGAATGAGAGGGTGCGAAATTATTATTATTATTATTATTATTATTATTATTATTATTATTATTATTATTATTATTATTATTATTATTATTATTATTATTATTATTATTATTATTATTATTATTATTATTATTATTATTATTATTATTATTATTATTATTATTAATATAATTATTATTATTATCATTATTATTATTATTATTATTATTATTATTACTAAAAGAGGAATATATTTCCTGCAGTACTGCGACGAAAAAAGAGCATAACTTACATAACATATTATTTCATATATTATCGTCTTATATTATATTTTATTGTATTATATTATATTAAATTATATTGTATTATGATCAATTATATCGCCAATGGGGAGGGGCAGGAAGTGCATCAGGGTATCTGATGATGATGATGATGGTCCCACCTCATACCCCTACAAAGGTGTGAGCAGAACGAGTTATCTAAATGATAATTAATATTTTGCACATATCTTAACCAGTAAACAAAAGAAAACGATCTGATTAATTTAGCAGGTATTGATTCTTCTTCAAAAGAACGACTGACCACAATATAACATTCAAATATCTCGGATTTACTCCAGGGTTAATCAAGAAATTTTCCAACCCGGGAAGATCCTTGATCACATCAGGAATCGAACCCGATATCTTTACCAGTATCAGACAGTAATTCACCTGGCCCCTCCCGCCGCTACACACATCAGCTACGATGGAGTAACGAGACTGCGGATGAGCAGAGCCAAGCCCAATTCCATCAACAACTGTCGATTCCAATTAGTTTACCGAATCTATTCCTTAAATTATTAATCAAACCTTACGATCAAGGTCAAGAGCAAACTTAACACACCGAATGCTAAGGCTCTTCGGCCAGTCCTGTTCGCTTCCCAAATAGTCACTACCTGCTTCGCGCGCGAGATTCTAACGTTTGTAGACTGCTTATTATTTTTAACTCTCAAACAAACTAAAAATCCATCATCATCATACCGAACATAGTAACTTAATACGTCTGATAATAATATATAAACAAAAAGAAAAAGGAAATACAATCTTCGTAATACGTAAAAAAAAAAAATTTAAAAAATTTGAACTAACTAACTAAATATTTGCTTACAAAGCGGACTTTATGTGTGAAATACATAACTTTTTGAACTCCACCAATGTCGCCGCGCGTTTGATTTCTCTTGGCATCGAATTGAAAAAACTTATTCCCCTGTACAATAATGAGTTTTGCGATCTGGCTAACAAAAAGCTTGGTGTTCTAGCATCAGATGCGTTTCTAGTATTGTACCTATGCAAATCAGTTCCTCTTTCAATTCGATCACACAAATATCGAGGCAGCATGCCATTTAATATCTTGAAAATAAATACCATGGTCAAGTAGTAAACTCTCTGTGTCACTGAAAGCCATTGTAATGCGTTCAGTAGAAAACCTGATGAGGTATATCTACTACATTTTAAAATTAATCGCATGATTTTATTTTGCAGTCGCTGTAATCTCGAGATTTGTGTGTTATTAGCAAGAATGGATGGGCAAAAGTCAATGTGTGGTGAAATGACTGTTTTATACAAAAGAATCTTACTATGGGTCGTTAAGTCATTTTTCAAACGACATAATACACCATACTTTTTGGCAATCTTCTTGATGACGTTATAGAGATGAGATTTGAATGTTAACTTTTCATCAATTATGACTCCAAGATACTTCATTTCTCTAACGCGATCAATAGTTTCACCATCAATTTCCACATTGGCGTCATGACCAGTGCTAACAGAAGAAATAACCATATATTTAGTTTTCGCGACGTTTAGTTTCAGTTGCTTAAATTTTAACCATCGAACCAGCGAACTTAGATCCTCGTTTAAATGTGCAACAGCTTCGTTGAAATCTTTAGCCGTAATGAACAGAACAGTATCATCAGCAAACAAATTTATATCACAGAAACGTAAGACTCGCTTCATATCATTAATATACAAAATAAATATAATAGGACCTAACACACTTCCCTGAGGCACACCAAGTGAATTACCGAGGGAACTAGACACTACATCTTACAAGTGAATGACTGAATGATGGAGTGGATTGCCAACCTGAGTCACGCGGGGGATGCTTTGTGTTTCTCCCTGAGTAAGACGCATTTAGTTTGTTTTTCTAAATTAAACGGTGTTTTTTGAATATTTCGAAAATGACTGTTATCTTGAGAATGTATGATCTTAAGTTCTACCCATTTTTGTGCAGAGTAAATTTTGAAAAGGCCTGCCATAATAAAGAAAGATTATCATAGCTAATGATGGTATTTCATGCAAATTTAAACTGTTTTAATGAAATATTCACCCGAAAATTGCAGAATATAGTACCAATAAAACTGTTCCAGGAGAAACGCCTGAATGAACAACCCATTAACTATTAAACTCGTGACCCCACTTTTGCGAAGATTATCGATGTTATGGATTTTTTTCGTTATCGCCACTCCATAGACTATTTAAAAGGGTAAACAGGCGGTGGCAAAATTGCTTTCCTATTTATTAGAACCAGGAAAGGTGAATGCACGCTAGTGATGCGGTGCAATGCACTTTTTCTCTCCGAAACGCTCGGTGTCCTATTTCCATTCATCCCGGATAGTTGCGCTGCTGCAGTTTTGCACCACTTCTGTAGCGTACGTGGGTGGATGTTTGTTTCCGTTCCCGGGGATCGAACTTTGCGCATTATGCACGTGGGCGGGTGTGAGTCGGCAGTCATTGGGCTTCAATTTCCCCGGAATCGGGTGGGATGCCGTAATGAATTCTTTACGACCATTCGCCGAAGAAGAAAGGCATAGTCAGTGAATGAGTTTTCACTGTCAAAGTAAGCACGGTCGACGACAGCGGACATATGGTATTTGGCAGCGGTTTGGAATGAATTTGCTGCATGCCTCCACCACCCGACCCAGCTGGCCTAGTTTCAAATCAAACCAACCAAAAACAGCACAAAGTGTGAGGAAGGGAAATATAGTGCATTTAGTATAGCTTGGTTATTGTATTGGTGTCCGACTCAATGAAGATAGCGATAAAATGATTTTTATAGAAGTGCTACCTAAAAGCTATGAATTAAAAGCATTTTTTCCACTCCAAATATGTTTGCTCTGTAAATCAGTTGTGCGAGTTCATTGAGAAAAGGCGTACCGTGATGAGTAAGACAATCGCATTTCACGTAGCTTATCTGTTCTAGATTGCCAGCGTTGCTCATTATGATCAAATTTATCTCTTTTAGAGTACAGAATAATATGATAGAGTTTAAAAGACTATTTTTAATGAATGACGAATCTTTCTCATTTTTTTTGGGAAAGCTCTATTTAATTACATCAACGTGAAATGTTGCTACCAAATTTGGGTTTAGAATAAAAAATTAAAAAATTTATTATTTGAAATCATTCAACTTCTGTTTCAGTGTATATTTTTGCTGGAGTACGCAACCGATTTCCTACAATAATTTATAGTTTACGGGTTAATTCGATACGAATGAAATACTTGTAGAAGGATATCCGCCTATTTAAAAAAAAACAGTCTTAATTCGAATTAGTCTATACATCCGGGCGAAATAAATGGTTTTCTAAACTAAGGACGTGTGCAAGGTTTCATCCAAATAGTAATGTTTCGATAGCCATTTTTTAAACTGCTAAACTCTTTCCAACCTGTTTGTGAATGACTTTTACGATTTTTCTATCCGCTCAATTTTGTCGAAGATGGCAAAGCCGATTTGAACAAGCTTAGGGCTTGTTTGAAAGTTACTTTTAGGCCATTGATTGCAGTTCGATAATTAATTGGTATACACTGCTGATTCCGGAGACATAATCGTAGAGATGACGTAACCGACAAACTGCACTTATTTCTATCTGCTCAATTTCTCCGGAGATGACTCAACCGATCTCAACAATTTCGAGTTCGCTTTAAACCCACTATTGAGTAATTGAAAAAAATTACAAAAAAAATCTAGTGTTTTCCTGGTCCGGAGACATAATAGTATTAGTGACGTAACCGACAGACCGCACGGTTTTTTTTATTCACTCCAATATCTCGGAGATGCTCGTTTACTTGTTGCTATTGAGTCATGTATCAAGTTTTAAGATCAAATGACTGACACTGCCTGTTTCGGTGATACAATGGTATAAGCGATGTAACCGACTAAACACTGTCTAGAATACTGTAATTCGTGATTAAATATAAAGGGTGATTTTTTAAGAGCTTGAGAACTTTTTTAAACAATAAAACGCAAAAAATTTGCAAAATCTCATCGGTTCTTTATTTTAAACGTTAGATTGTTACATGACATTTACTTTTTGAAGATAATTTCATTTAAATGTTGACCGCGGCTGCGTCTTAGGTGGTCCATTCGGAAAGTCCAATTTTGGGCAACTTTTTCGAGCATTTCGGCCGGAATAGCCCGAATTTCTTCGGAAATGTTGTCTTCCAAAGCTGGAATAGTTACTGGCTTATTTCTGTAGACTTTAGACTTGACGTAGCCCCACAAAAAATAGTCTAAAGGCGTCAAATCGCATGATCTTGGTGGCCAACTTACCGGTCCATTTCTTGAGATGAATTGTTCTCCGAAGTTTTCCCTCAAAATGGCCATAGAATCGCGAGCTGTGTGGCATGTAGCGCCATCTTGTTGAAACCACATGTCTACCAAGTTCAGTTCTTCCATTTTTGGCAACAAAAAGTTTGTTAGCATCGAACGATAGCGATCGCCATTCACTGTAACGTTGCGTCCAACAGCATCTTTGAAAAAATACGGTCCAATGATTTCACCAGCGTACAAACCACACCAAACAGTGCATTTTTCGGGATGCATGGGCAGTTCTTGAACGGCTTCTGGTTGCTCTTCACTCCAAATGCGGCAATTTTGCTTATTTACGTAGCCATTCAACCAGAAATGAGCCTCATCGCTGAACAAAATTTGTCGATAAAAAAGCGGATTTTCCGAATGGACCACCTAAGACGCAGCCGCGGTCAACATTTAAATGAAATTATCTTCAAAAAGTAAATGTCATGTACCAATCTAACGTTTAAAATAAAGAACCGATGAGATTTTGCAAATTTTATGCGTTTTATTGTTTAAAAAAGTTCTCAAGCTCTTAAAAAATCACCCTTTATTAAAAAGTCCAGATTGGTAGCTTTACAGTAGCTTCTATCGAAACTTCTAAGTTGAAGCATTAAATTTCAAATCTAAAAAAGTTCATTCTGTTCATTTTGTGAGGTTATGTCATGTTCGTGTAAAACCTAATAATCAGTGCTACACTGCACAGGTGCAGCACTAAAAACAAAAACCTGTTTTAATCCACCTAGTGGTATAATGATGCCTTTCTCATGTATAATATTGTGGTATTCTATTCAAAAATTTTCTCTTCGATTTTTGAAAGAAAGCAAGGGGTTGCTTGTGCATTTACTAGTATAACATACAGAATGAAACAGTGCTTTGGTCGCAAAGGTCATCCTTAAGAAAACGAAGGGGCTTCACTATTATATGCACTTCCGGCACCGGAACCCGAGAACCGGTATAATAGAAGTCGGTTCATACGGCCCCCAACTAACATGACGTACAAATTCTACTAGTTCTTATTCAAATTTTGAAGATTTTATACAATTTTGCCATCGCACTCTAAATGACGATTTAAATGTTTGTTGTATTCGAAAGTATGCAATATCCTATTTTTACTAGTCGGTTTTCAAGTGATTGCATAACCTTTCTATATGAGAAAGGCAAAACGTCATAATTAAAAAATGACTTGTGAATGAACGGTAATACACACTTTTTCAGGCATTCTACGATGTAAACTTGGGATATCAGCGTCAGAATGTAATGCATTTTTCGATCCGCTTAATTTTCACAAACTCATATTAAAATGAAAAGTTGATCCATATCCGACTTCTGGTTCCGGTATTACAGTGCGATTAGTAGAAATTTTCAATTTCATTAGTACTTTTTAACAAGCGATGGCGAAACGACGTGCACATTTTTATAAAATTTACTGGTAAATTCATCTAGTTGGCAGACCTTGTTAGTTGGTGCTCTACTTTGGGACTACTAGTACCCGGTTACCGTTTTCGAACGCACCGGTAATAGTGAAGAAAAGCTCCAAAAACGGAACTCATTTCGATTTCTCAGCAACGGTTAAACCGATTTTCACAAATCATGTTTCAAATTTAAGCTCTCATTGTCTTAAAAAATACTGTGCAATTCCGTTCAGATCCGAAATCCGGTTCCAAGATTATAGGGCAATGAGTATCAAAACTTTACAACTGGCATACAAAATGATGCTAAATCGGCACGCACCAGTACGTGCTGGTACGGAAGAAGAAAACGCCACCGCCTAGCGCACAGTGTGCTTTGTTCAATTTTGTATAGCAGGGTTGCCTCATTTAAACCTATATTAACATGACATAACTTACAAATTGAAAAGGTGATGGTAGTTTATACCAAACAAATTTTTTGATTTTATTTCAATCTCGACAAAATTTTCTTGTGATGTTTTTGAAATCATAAGTAATATGAGAAAGGTGTCATTACACCACTAGACGGAATAAAAAAGGTTTTTTTCTATACGCTCGCTTTTCTCGGGGATGGCTTAAACGATTTCAAAAAGCTTAGGCTCGTACGAAAACTACTATAAGATTGTGGACCAAGTTAGAAGATCAAATTACTAACTCTTTTGGTTCTGTAGGTTTAATCGTATAAGTGATACAAATGACAAATAGTACTATTTTCTGAATAATTTCATAAGATTTGTCCAGTGAGCAAGTTTAAATGTATTATTTTCAATACATTTGGTTTTAAGAATGCTGATGAACGTGTGACTTTTGTTATTTACCCGAAACAATCTGAATGAATTTGTATTAAAAATAAGCCCAAATTTGAGTCTTAATAAATGAAAATGTTTAATTAGAGCTGTGTGAATGACAACAGAAAGGCATTATCAAGCCAATAGGTGGATTGAAAATAGGTGGAAAACCGACTTTCTTAAGTAACCTCGGAGACCCAAACCTTTGGACTCAGCTCGACGAGGTAGGAAAATGTCTATTAGTGTATGTGTGTGTGCACTTTTCAAAGATTTTTCTACCGCTGTTAATTCTGGTTCCGGTGATATAATGGTACAAGTAATAAGATATTTTACCACTCCATTTTCTCAGAGATATCTGAACCGATTTTAACAAGCTTTGACCCGCTTGAAAGCTACTACTGAATAGTGAATTAAGTTTGAAGGTCAAATATCTGTGATTTCTGGTTCCGGAGATATAACGGCATAACTAATGGCCGAATAGAATCTTACAAATGTTTAAATCAGACTATCTAAATGGTTAGAGAAAAGCATTATCACACCACTGTGTGGAAGAAGGGTTTTTTTCTTATACACTTATGGCTGCATACCCTGCAGAATAAATGAAGAAGTAGATCAAACGTTTTTCGGAAACAACCGGTTCGAAGAATGCTTGATAGTCGCAAATGAAACACTTTCATCTCCGACTTAACCATCAACTACAACTAATAAGACGTGTTTGTTACAGCTAAAAGAATTTGAACAGCAAATAATCAAAACAGCAAGAATGCAAAACACTTCCATGGAGACACGACAAAGTAATGGACGTAAATGCGACCGGTGAACAAATGCACAACCCCAAAGAAGGTGTAACAATGAGAGCCAAAAAACCATTTATTTTTTGTATGCTCTTCGTAGTTTGTAAGACGTTGAATTGTTTCAAATGAGTGAATAATTGAAAACACTCCTGGGAAAAAGACAATTTCTTTACTTTCCAACGCCGCTCGGGAGGTTAAGGGCTGAGGACAGTACCATAAAGTGGTAGGTTTTTTGCTATATTCCCGTTTCAAATAAAATTTTCTTGGAAACGGTGCAGAATATAGAAAAACCCATCTGACAATGTCTTCGAAATTTAGTTGAGAATATTCTGTGAAATTTTCGGAATGATTCATTGAGTTTAGCGGTCGTGTTGTATTTTTTTCTGACTGAAGAACTGCTGAAAATTGTAACGCTCAGAAATGCATACCTCTACTTGTTCATCAAATATCTCGGCTTCGAAGGCTTGTATCATAAATCTAACGTGACAAAGTCTAGATAATTTAGTTTAGATGCGATTCTTGTATTTATCTGTGAAACAAAGTCAGTTTCAATGCATCCGCCATTTTTTTGCTTTGGTTTCCTGATAGCATTCTGAAAAAGGAGAGAGAAATAAAATTGGCTCGACAAGGCTGCCAAACACACAGACATTCAATCTTTGTGAAAGTTGAATATTAATAAGGGCTGAGTCCAGTAGGTCACGTATAACCACGTGCTTCGCTCTGCGTATTACATTTCTCACCATGCTCTCAGTTGTCAGTTGGGTTTTTTATATTCGTCACCGTTTCTGAGAAAATCTGATTTGGAGCGTGAAAATAGCTTTCTAAAACACCCTAAAACACACTGGCCTTAGCCCTTAATGGCGCTTTCGTCCATTGATTTAATTCCATCATTTTCAGTATAATAGTTCAGATTCGATTATGTTTTGTATAGCTTCCGTTTCATTTCGTTTTAGATACCATTCTGATAATTAACCTGTTTTCATTGTTAGAAGTCCCGGGTTGGCGGTTCAATGCATAGAGCGCTTGTCTTACGAACCAGTTGTCGTATGTTCGAGCCCCGACCTGGAACGATTCGTAGTGTCAGTAAAATCGTAACACCAGCCATGCAATGGTTCTGTACACTCTGAATCGGCTGCGAAGTCTGTTGGAACAGAAGGTCAAATTCTACTACAGGAATGTAATACCAAGAGTTTGCTTTTCATTGTTAGAAATTGAGTTTGAACTTTTCACATGATCGAAGCCATAAGGATAAAATGGAAAATATCACCGAGTACATTAAATAAATTCAACTTTTTAGGTTATTACGAACAACGAGCACAGCCCGATAAAACATTCCGAAAGATTCGGTTTTCACGATATATAAAAATAGACTTTCAGTGGAGGGGCTAGAAAATCTAAGTTATACATTGGATGGCGTCAGTATAAAGACCAGAAGCTATATCGAAACCACCTGCCGATGCCATGCTAGCTTTGCTGTGAATTAAGTTTCCGTTTCAAGTCACATATTGCTAGCCTATTGGATAGCAACAGTTCAACGTAGTTCGTTCTTCGTTGGACTGTATAAAAATAAAGTATGAGTTTTATTTTTACTTGCACGCCATCACTATTCTTAGACTTTTGATTGAGGTAAGCAGTAAGCTAGAAGAAGCCACTAAACTCACTGAATTAATGGAATGGGCCCCGGCGGCCACCCTCCCCTGGAACAGCGATTTTCCAGCAGTTATAAGTAAACCGGCTTGTGTTCTTATCGATTCGAAATAATGTTGCCTGGTACGGACTGGCAGTGCATGTGAACAGTTTTGTCAGCTCCAGTCAGTCAACAGGTGGCTTTTGATTTTCTCTTTAGTTTCTTTTGCAGGCATCCAAGTTTCGGTCAGCTCCATGCACATGCCTGTTATTAGGTCAGACACAATCGAATATGCTACAGGAATCGATCGATTAAATGTTAAACGACTGTATCGGTACGGTACGGAAACGGTCAATGACTTGACAAATAATAGCTTCGAAATTGTTCCGCTATTATATTGATTCAAGCTACATACAAAAGTACTAACATTTTATTCAATTAGGTTTTACTGGAAAGCTCGTTTCATTGGAATGCTCCTGTAAGTCATCAAACCCACGCACAACCCGTATGACATTTCCGGATAATGGTAAACAATTCTTACCCGCATTATGCGTCATTAAGCTGAAAGTGAAGAAAGGGCTTTTCCATTACGGTAGTTTCGATGTTTGTTCCGTGTTGGCGAATGCGAGCAAAAAACAAAACCTGTTCACATGCGACTAGGAATTATTTGCACGAAAACAACAAAAGACTCCGACAGGTTCTTACATCGGGCTGTAAAATTATGCGTTTAAGTTTTGATACCAAGAAACTCACTAACTAGGGTCATGGATTTTTCTGTGAAAAATTTCTTCACTGGAAAGATTATTTTGATGTGTGAATCATAGTACAGAATAATAAAGTGAAGTTACTAATAGGGTAACTAGTAACGGTACCCTCATTCATCTCAGCTCCATTCAACGATGCCAGATCGTGCGCGCTGAATTTCCGTATTCCATCTAGTATAGGGGTTGTGGTAGTGGAAAAAAGCTGTATAAATCCATATAACTTATTTTACGTTTATTACATGTTTTTTAAATCAATTGTGTAATTCATGTAAGGGAGATTTTTTGGTGTTCAAACGATTTTTTGCCTTTCTCATATAGAAAGGTTATGCAATCATTGTGAAAACCGACTTTTGAACCGAAACCCAAAGGACCGAGTGTCATCATTCGACTCAGTTCGTCGAGATCACAAAATCTCTCTCTCTCTCTCTCTCTCTCTCTCTCTCTCTCTCTCTCTCTCTCTCTCTCTCTCTCTCTCTCTCTCTCTCTCTCTCTCTCTCTCTCTCTCTCTCTCTCTCTCTCTCTCTCTCTCTCTCTCTCTCTCTCTCTCTCTCTCTCTCTCTCTCTCTCTCTCTCTCTCTCTCTCTCTCTCTCTCTCTCTCTCTCTCTCTCTCTCTCTCTCTCTCTCTCTCTCTCTCTCTCTCTCTCTCTGAGTGTGTGTGTGTGTGTGTGTGTGTGTGTGTGTGTGTGTGTGTGTGTGTGTGTGTGTGTGTGTGTGTGTGTGTGTGTGTGTGTGTTTGTGAGTGTTTGTGACAATTAATGTCACTCAATTTTCTCATACAAAGTTACTGAGTTTCGTATGTTTCCGACTTCTGGTTCCTGAATTACAAAAAAATAGTCACTCACGTTTCTCTGAGATGGCTGAACCGATTTTCACAACCTTAGATTCAAGTGAAAGGTCTTATGGCCTCAAACAAAATGAATTGAAAATGAAAGTGAGTATTTTTTCACAAGCGATGGCGAAATGAGGTGCACAGTTTTTATTTGCTAAATTAATGTTGTTGGCAAATCTTGTTAGTTAGACAATATAAAAAACTACTTTGGGACTACTCGTATTCAAAAATGGACCTCACTTCGATTTCTCAGCAACGGTTAAACCGATTTTCACGCCATAATGATTCAAATTAAAGCCCTCATTGTCTTTAAATATACTGTGCAATTTCATCCAGATCCGACTTCCGGTTCCGAAATTATAGGGTATTCAAATTGTCGTTCAATGACGATGCAAATCTAGTACGCAACGGTACGTGCGACCAGGGCTGGTGAAAGAGGTGGGTACGGTGGGTATCACTACCCATCCGAAAATTCTAAAGATGGGTAATTACCCACCTGAAGTTTCAAGCGGAAAACAATGGTATTATTAGTATTATTTATAAAAACAAGAATATATTTATTGTAACTCGGAATAACAAATAAAATCAAAAGTATAGAATGCTAGGCCTCAAGATAGAGAAAGGATGTGAAGAAATACAACAGTAAGGAGAAACGTGACAAGGTTCATTTGAGCAAGCAGAAATAGTTTAGTAACTTAACTGTCATCTTCTACCAGAGGAGTCGAACTTACGCATCTCATTAATGGAAATCACTCGAGTATCTTGTATGTAAGTACCGAAAAAGGTCTTTTACCATTAACTTCCCGAATCGGCAAAAGAAATGTTACCAGAAGTTGTTACTTTCTGCTTGCGACATTATTCTCATACACAATAAGTTCTTCAGAGACTCGAGTGATTTGCATTGATGAGATGCTTAAGCTCGACTCCTCTGGTAGAAAATGAAAGTTATGTTACTAAAAGATTTCCACTTGCTCAAATGAACCTTGTCGGGTTGCGAATTTGAAATACAGATAATAAAACCGTATGAACAGTGGTTAGGTTTTGAACATCCACATCTTAACCATTTTTTAACTGATTTTCGATGATGATTGTCTCAGCTACCTGTTGCGTTTTCATTGTTCCATACCAACGCAAGAAATCTTTTTTATTGTGACTAAACAGTGCTGAACTGCTTTCTGGATCATTGATGCGTTGTGGCATTTGTTCTATTGTGAGCGAACGCGCTTATTGTTTTTACTGGATCCGAGTGTGGGTAACACATCTAAACTCATAGCTGTTCTTTAAAAAGCAATGTTTGATCAATACAAGGAATTCGTTGTTTACATTTTTTTTGTGAATGAATAGGTAACGTCACTTATATGTCGGTAAGTTGCGTGTTTGTGGTAAGAATGACGTAAAAATTTGACACATGTCATCTGGTTGATGCTTTCAAAAGTAAAGTTTGTTTGACATTACAAACGTAATGGGTCAGTCCCGGTACTTTATGAACAATGTGTAAAGCACATAAGCGGCTGGACTGTTTATGAATTTGTTTTGTGCGCCGTTCGAAACGCACGGAACACATTTTGAACGAAAATCAGCTGTTTCTTTGTATTCGAGGAAATTCAGAATGACCTCGATCATGAAGTACTGGATGAATGAGTTCAGCATCTTCCATCATCAATCCCAACGAACCAGACGATCAGGGTAGCAAATATTCTCAAAAAAATGATTTCGAAAATTCGCAGACATAAATAAGTTACCCCCCTGGGCATAACATGTTTCACCGGCCCTGCGTGCAGCTTTGCTCCGTTTGCAGCGTACTTTGTTAAATTTCGTATAGCGTGCAGGGTTGCCAGAATTTCTAAATCTTTTATTTAATTTGTACCTACTTGTTAGTGTTATTACAAGATCATGATAATGATGCTTTTGTATAAGAGTACTTTTCTCATATAGAAAGTTTATGCATTTACTTGAAAAATTGACTAGTGAAAATTGGCCCACAGGACTAAGTGTTCTATATCATTCGACGCATTTCATCGAGCTGAGCAATGTATGTTTCTGTGTGTGTATGTGGGTTTTTTAGAAATGTGTAAAATTGGAAAAATTTTTAGAAATATGGAAAATTGGGTTAGATCAGTTTTTATTACCAACAAACAATTTTTTAAACAGAAACCAGTGAGTGTAATGTTGACATATCGAGTACTAGAATGTTTAGCGATCGAGTACCATTTGACATTTGAAAAATGGTATAATGCTTTATTCTAAGAAAAAACTTTTGAATTAAGATCGACATTACCACCTCAAAGTAAACACTTTTTACTTCACTTCTGCTCTGGATTTGTATTTGTGATTTGTGATTCAGTGGTATGAAAATGGTTCGAGTCGAATCTCTGGACGATTTGGTCCATTAGACACCATTCTTGGCTTGTTTGTATGATGACTTTGGGAGTACCTTTTTTTAAACATGCCTTTTTATGAAATCGTCTTAAGTTATAGTAACATTTTTTCTCTCCAATACATTTTTTAGAGCATTTATTTTCTATTCAACATATTTTCTTATACAAACTCTCATATAAGGAGTGTATGGAAAAGTAGTTAGCATCATTGATTATTGAATAAAAAAGCGAAGAAAAACATATTTTGACATTGGTTTTTCTAAAAACCGATAAAGCTAACACCAAGACAAGCCACACTTCAGAATCAACAAGCAGCCTGGCTAGTACTGAAGTAGCATGCAATGAAACTATCATGAAAATGAAGCAAACTGTTCTGTTTAAGCCGAAGAAAACCCAGCCGATTGAAGCAACAAAACCGCTAATTCGCAAGAAATTCGACCCAGTTACCTTTTCTGTGAAAGAAGTACAATACCGCAATACCGGTGAAGTTTCAGTACGTTGTGACTCGAATGAGCTTGCACTAAAACTGATAGATAGTGCCGAAACTCTGTTGCACGAGAACTACGACATCGAACTGCTGAGCCCACTATGACCAAGATTAAAAATTGTCGGGATTACAGACGAATTATCAGAAGAGGAAATCGTTAAAAAACTGCAATATAATTTACCTGAGACAAGCTATTTGAAAGTTATCAGAGTGCTGAACAAACAAACCCGGAATAATAGTGGATCAACAGTCATAGCGGAAACCGATGCTCTATCGTTTTACCAATTGACAAAATTACAGCGAATCAATATCGGCTGGGAGCGGTGTAGAGTTTTTGAATATGTGGACGTGATGCGGTGTTAAAAATGCTCCGAATATGGACATAAGGCGGCAACATGCGTGAAACAGCTGTGTTGCTCAAAATGCGCGGAGGCTCACGAAGCTAACGAATGTGTTTCTGATATTGCCAAATGCATTAATTGTCACAACCAGAATGAGCATTTCAATCCTTTAAACACAGAGAAACTTGATATCAGTCATCACTCTTGGAGTTCACAGTGTCCCCTTTACAAAAAGCGACTAGAGAAAGCCAAACTTAGAATTGATTACACTACCTAGCAATCAATGCATGGTGCCCTTCCGGATGAGGATGTTTAAACGAGATCGAATGAGTCAGTTGAATCTCCTGCTCTGTCAGGTAAACACATAACAAGTTTATGTCCTTCCGAGGCTTCGATAGATACTACGCACGCTCAAAGTGGAGTACACTTCCAGCTCTCTGCTGCTGTTTCCGGTTCGACCAATGATCGTGAGCTCCATGAGTTTAACCAGTCAGCCACTCATGGAATCAATAATAAGGATGTAAACCTCGCTCTTCAATCTCCTGATTCGTTCATCAGTCAAAATCAAGATACTGCTACTGGGCACAGTTTCTCAGGTAAATTTGCTACACGTATATGTTCAGTCATAGCTGGGTCAGAAAACTACACTGCCTTAAATAGCTCCCCTTGCGTTCCAGACTTACACTCTAATATGGATACTGGCGAGCTGACATTGTACTATCAGAATGTAGGCGGCATCAGCTCATCCATTGCAGAATATTCACATGCCTGCTGCGACGACGCATTTGACATTTGTGCTTTTACCGAAACTTGGTTAAACAATGACACACGATCTAGTCAATTATTAAGTTCTAACTACAATGTATACCGTCAGGATCGTTCGAGTTCTAATAGTTCTAAACGTCGCGGTGGGGGTGTCTTACTCGCCGTTCGCTCGTGCTATAAAAGCCGTTTAATCGTTCCTCCTGAATCATCGAGTGTCGAACACGTTTGGGTTGCAATCAGTTTACGCACCTGCACACTCTTCATCTGCGTCATCTACATTCCGCCTGACCGTACCAATGACACTCAATTTATAAATGAACACTTGCAATCCATGTCTTGGATCGTCTCTCAGATGCAAACAACCTACAACATCGTCATTTTAGGCGACTTCAACTTCAGTGGAATTCTATGGCAATCCCAGTCATCTCGCTACCTGTTCCCCGATGTTAGTCGTTCATCTATTGGAGCGTTGGCTACTCAGCTGTTGGACGAGTATAACACAGCCGGTTTAGTACAATTGAATGGATGTACTAATGATAACAATCGAATTCTGGATCTTTGTTTCTGCAGCAATGAAATTGCAAAAACTTTTTCAGTTCAGAAAGCTCTCATTCCCCTAGTCAAAATCTGTACTCATCATACACCGCTTTACATCAACTTTCTCTGCAGCCAACCTGTCACATTTAATGAAGTTACAGAAGCAATATCATACAACTTCCGTAAATCTGATTTTATATCAATGAATAATTTTTTTGAAAGCATTGACTGGAACAATGTACTTCTCCATTGTGACTCTCACCGAGCTGCTGAAAAACTGAGCCACGTATTGCTTTATGCCATCGACCAATTCATTCCAAAAATTACAAACTCTCATCATGGATTTGTTCCTAGGCGCTCAACGAATACAAATTTAATACGTTATACATCATTTATCATCCGTGAAATGGAAAAAGGTCATCAAATAGATGCTATTTATACTGATTCATCAGCTGCATTTGACAAGATTAATCATGGCATTACTCTAGCAAAACTCGAGCGCATCGGTTTCCAGGGAAGGTTCCTTGACTGGATAAAGTCAGACATTATTGGCCGCGAAATGTCGGTAAAAATCGGAGAAATCACTTCTCAATCCTTTGCTATCACATCTGGCGTACCACAAGGAAGTCACCTAGGACCTCTTCTGTTTCTAATTTACATTAATGACGTCAATCTCTCGTTGAAATGCTCTAAACTCTCATACGCAGACGACTTCAAATTATTCTTCAACGTGTGCTGCCAAAACGATGCTAAGTTTCTTCAGGAACAACTTGATATTTTCGGAAACTGGTGTCAGGTCAACAGAATGGTACTGAACGCATCAAAGTGTTCCATAATAAGCTTTAACCGTAAACGAAATCCAATAATGTTCAACTATTCGCTTCTCGGTGTTGAGCTACATAGAGTAAGCTGCATCAAAGATCTTGGTGTCATACCACAAACGAATTTCCAGACATGACAGTCACGATCTTTTTTTGGCACACATCTACGGTCCTCCGTGAAACTGGCACCAATGGTGATAAATTGGTTGCACTACTGAGTTCCCATCATCGCACTCATAATGCAAATGTCAAATCGTGAGAACCCTTTCGATACGTCAGCTCATTTGTACACGCAGAGAAATGGAGCATGTTTAAAAAAACAAAACAGTTAGCAGAATTTTTAATATGATTTATGTTCATGTCAAGCTAGAATATGATTGTTTTGACCCAATTTCTCCCTTAAATATAAAAAATGTTCACTGCTTGATTTGAATCTAAACTTTGGTTTAACCAAACGAAAAATTTATTTGCTCCCAATGAATTTTGTTGTTGAAATAAATTAACTATTTATTACATGTCAACCAAATTTGAATTGACGTTATCGAAATATCCTCATTGACTCAATCCTGCTGTATCTTTATTTCAAGAAAAAAAATTTATCTATGATCTTATTTGTGTACTGATATAACTAAGTTTATTGTTCAAATGAACCGTGATAGTTTTATTTCCAATAGACAAGAGCATTTTTCCCGCGAAAATATTCCAGGGCATTTTTTATCTCCCGCGGATAAAGTTTTTTACAAGTTTTATAAAAAAACGTTTATCTGCTTCTTTAATTAACTAAGGGATTTTCAATAATTCAAGCGTATGTATCGATAATTGGAAAGATTTTGAAAATTGCATAGCATTACATAACACATTTTCTTTGCAAAAAATATTTCATGCAGGATCTCTATTTTGACTGATGAATCGTTGGATGCTATAAATATTGAAAAATCAGGGCTTGATAGTGGGGTATGTAAATAATTCGATAGTCTAGCGACAAAACGGCTCACAGTCTTGAAAAAATGCTAAATTTAAAAAAATTGTATATTAGGAAATTGAAAACAAATAAAGGTAGTATCAAAAATTACTTCGTTAAATTAGTATGAAAGAAATTATTTTATTCCTGAAATCAAACAAAAATGTATGGTTTCAACAATCAAAAGCGTTAGTTGAAATAACTAAATTCAAGGAAAATTATTTCAACTAAAAGGTTTTGTGAATTTAAAGCGTTACAATTATTGACTTTAACTAGAGTTCGTTTCATTTAAAACTATATTTTAAGTTGAATTTACTGTGAAATTGTTTGTCAAAAGGTTGACAGGAACGCGCAAGTAAAATATTTGTTTTTTTTTTATCAAACTGTTTATTGAAACAAACTAATCCACCGAGAAATATAAACGATCATGTTTTGTAGTTTCAATTAGCAATATTTACAATATCAAACCAGATTTTCTTTTATCACTATTTCAATAAAAATATTCGTTGGGGGGAACCCAAATTTGGTTATTTTTACAATTTTTTTCTCTGCGTGTATATATTGAGATTTCATGGCACACTTTGGTCGAAATGATAACAATGCAATTAATCTCGCGCTCCATCAAGCGGTGAGTGCGGTCATTAAAGAAGGTACCGGGAACGGACCAGATTTTTTTTAAATATTTGTAAGCACATACATGTCTTTATTATTTATCTTTGGTAGTACCACAAACGAATTTCCAGACATGACAGTCACGAACTTTTTTTTTGGCGGACATCTACGGTCCTCATTCAGTAAAAACCATTCAAGCGAAGAGGTTGTGTTTCGATTGTACTGGCTCGTGAGTTAACGGCTGCTACCGAGACAATTCTAAGCTTCAGGTAGTTAAACTGCCCATAGCAAACGCAATATTCGGGGCGTTTCCCGACTGGAAAGCTAGCAACGAAGGCCATCCCGTTCATACGCACAGAGGTGTAGAGACACAGAGGTGCGAGAGCATAGAAGTGACGAGTCACAGAGGTGCCATCGCATAAAGGTGCGAAGACGAAGGGGTGCAAAGGCACAGAGGTGCTAAAGCAACCCAGTGCTGATCTACCAGGTACCAGAATTTGTACGCTGCGTAGGATCAAAAGAGACGGCATATATCGCGAGGTGCTACACTGCAAGCATCGCATTTGATCGCCACCAAGAGCAAAAGCACTGTACCTGGGGTCAGGTACAGCAAGTGCAGTGGTGTTCACAACGACGGCAGAGCAACTGAGATAGCAGTAAACGACAGAAGACTGCCAATTGGAAACAGCAAAAGACTGCCAATTGGAAATCGTTGGAAGAGCTTCACGTCGTTCTTCACGATAAAGGAACAGAGACATCAGCTACAAGGTAGATTTAATTTAATTTATTTTTTATTTCTTATATCTGAAATTTTACTAAACATAAGTTTTTATTTTGGTATTATTAATTTACAAAAAAAATTTAATGTAATGGATGATCTCATGGAAGATCATCCGAATCCGATTCCGGATACTAGTAAAAGTTTAAATACTCCGAGGGCTAAACATTATCCACAGGGTACCACTGGGCCATGGATAGTCTATCTTCGAAAAAAAGAAAAGATTTTAAACTTGATGCAAATTACAAAGGATTTGACATCACATTTCTCTGAAGTTAAAGAAATCTGTAAGGTTAATAGAGATAAAATTCGAGTTGTAGTTAACGACTTGAAACAGGCAAACGATATTGTAACCTGTAAATTATTTGCTATTGAATATCGAGTTTACATTCCATCGAAGGAGGTAGAAATTGACGGTGTTGTGACTGAAGCAAGTCTGACAGCAGATGATTTACTTAAAAATGGAGTTGGCCGTTTTAAAAACTCCATGCTTGAGGGAGTTAAGATACTCGAGTGCAAACAATTGTACTCAGCATCTATTGTCGATGGAAAAAAGTCTTATCGTCCCTCAGATTCGTTTCGCGTAACATTTGCCGGATCTGCATTGCCTAGCCATGTCTATATCGATAAAATTCGTCTTCCTGTTCGGCTTTTCGTACCGCATGTTATGAATTGCACGAACTGTAAAAAATTCGGACATACAGCTACTTACTGTAGTAATAAGTCCAAATGTATCAAATGTCAAGGGCCTCATAAGGATAATCTTTGCGATAAAGATGTTGAAAAATGTGTTTATTGTGGGGAAAGCCCTCATGATGATCTTTCAGTGTGCGCTGCATTTAAGCTGCGTAAAGACAAAATGAAGCTTTCTTTAAAAGCACGGTCTAAGCGCACATATGCAGAAATGCTCAAAACGGTCATACATGTCTCCCCTTTGGAAACCGAAAACGGTTTTTCAAATCTTGCGGAGCCAGAGGAATCTGACTCTGACGGAAATAGTGAAGATACCTCGTTTGTCACTCCTCAAGGGTCTGTTAAGAGGAGATTAACAAACCACAAAATACCAAAAAAGACACCTAAAATTATACCTTCAAAAAAAGATCCCCGTGTTAAAGCTAAAAAGCCAAATTTAAAACCAAAAACTGTGCCTCCTGGTTTGTCAAATTCACAAACCAATCCAGGAACTAGCTCAAGAAAAGACAATAATCCAGTGGGCTCCATTTCACATTCACCAACAGGATTACTGAAATTTTCGGAAATTGTAGAATGGATTTTCGCTGCATTCAATATTTCTGAACCTCTAAAGACCATCATAACAGCATTCTTACCAATAGCTAGAACTTTTTTGAAACAGTTATCAGCTCAATGGCCAGCTCTTTCAGGTTTTGTATCATTTGATGGATAATTTATCATTCGCCGCAAATGATTCAATCACTGTCCTGCAGTGGAATTGTCGAAGCATCATGCCAAAACTTGATTCATTTAAAGTTTTGTTGCATAGTCAAAAATGTGATGTATTTGCTTTGTGCGAAACATGGCTTACATCAAACATAGCCTTAAATTTTAATGACTTTAACATTATACGTCTCGACAGAGACTCCCCGTATGGTGGAGTGCTTTTAGGAATTAAGAAATGTTATTCCTTTTATAGATTAAACATTCCTTCGACTTCTAGTATAGAAGTTGTTGCTTGTCAAATAAACATTAAAGGAAAGGACATTTGCATTGCTTCGGTATATATTCCTCCAAGAGCTCAAGTTGGACAACGACAGCTTAATGAAATTGTCGAAGCCCTTCCTGCTCCACGTTTGATTTTAGGAGATTTCAATTCGCACGGAATGATGTGGGGTTCCGTTTACAATGATAGCAGATCATCTCTAATATATAATATTTGCGACAATTTTAGCATGACGGTACTAAATATGGGTAGCATGACACGGATCCCAAGACCTCCTGCACGTCCAAGTGCATTAGATTTATCTCTTTGTTCGACTTCAATTCGACTAGATTGCACCTGGAAAGTATTTCCTGATTTACATGGTAGCGATCATTTACCAATCATCATCTCAATTAGCAGTAACAAAGGCATTGCTAATTCAGTTAATATTCCATATGATTTGACAAAAAATATTGACTGGATTAAATACCAAAGTAATATTTCAAGTGTCTTAACTTCAATGGAAGAGCTTCCCCCACTTGAAGAATATGACTTCCTCGTTTGTTCGATTCTGGAGGCCGCAGAACAAGCCCAAACCAAACGATTTCTTGGTCCATCGTCTAACAGAAGACCTCCAAATCCTTGGTGGGACAAAGAGTGCTCAGATGCTAAACACGCGAAACAAAATGCTTTCAAGACGTTTTTAAAACGAGGAGGAGGAACTCCTCAGAATTTTGAAAAATTCTTGGTTTTAGAAACCAAGTACAAGAACATACTTCGGGTTAAGAAATGCAGCTATTGGAGACATTTTGTGGAAGGTTTGTCAAGAGAAACCTCAATGAGCACTCTTTGGAATACGGCCAGACGAATGAGGAATCGTAACGTAGGAAATGAGAGTGAGGAGTACTCGAATCGATGGATATTTGATTTTGCGAGGAAAGTTTGTCCAGATTCCGTTCCTACGCATAGCATTGTTAGGGAGTCTTCTTCAAATGATGATTCCATTGATAGCCCCTTTTCAATGATGGAATTTTCCATAGCACTCATGTCTTGTAACAATAACGCTCCTGGATTGGACAGAATTAAATTCAACTTGGTGAAGAATCTGCCCGACCTCGCAAAAAGACGTTTGTTGGAATTGTTCAACAAGTTTCTTGAGCAAAATATTGTTCCACCTGACTGGAGACAAGTGAAAGTTATCGCCATTCAAAAGCCGGGGAAACCAGCTTCCAATCACAACTCATATAGACCCATTGCGATGTTGTCCTGCATCAGAAAATTGTTCGAAAAAATTATTCTACGACGTCTCGACACTTGGGTCGAGACGAACGGTTTGTTGTCAGATACTCAGTTTGGCTTCCGTAGAAATAAAGGGACGAATGATTGCCTTGCATTACTTTCGTCTGACATCCAAATTGCCTTCGCTCAAAAGCAACAAATGGCATCTGTATTTTTAGACATTAAAGGAGCATTTGATTCAGTTTCCATTGATGTTCTTTCAGACAAGCTCCACCAACATGGACTCCCAGCGGTTATAAATAATTATTTGCACAACCTTTTGTCAGAGAAACGCATGCATTTTTCACATGGCGATTTGGCAACAATCAGAATTAGCTACATGGGTCTCCCGCAAGGCTCATGCCTCAGTCCGCTCCTCTATAATTTTTACGTGAATGACATTGACAGCTGTCTAGTAACCCCATGTACACTAAGACAATTGGCAGATGATGGCGTGGTTTCAGTTACTGGATCCAAAGCTATTGATCTGCAAAAACCATTGCAAGATACCTTAGATAAATTGTCCGTTTGGGCTGTTCATCTTGGTATCGAATTCTCTGCGGAGAAAACAGAGCTGGTCGTCTTTTCAAAAAAGCATGATCCCGCGCAACTTCAGCTTCATATGATGGGAAGAATAATCGAACAGGTTTTGACTTTCAAATACCTCGGGGTGTGGTTTGATTCCAAATGCACGTGGGGAGGACACATTAGGTATCTGATAACGAAATGCCAACAAAGAGTAAATTTTCTTCGAACAATAACAGGGTCTTGGTGGGGTGCTCATCCGCAAGATCTAATAAAATTGTATCAGACAACGATACTTTCAGTGATGGAATATGGATGCGTTTGTTTTCGTTCCGCTGCAAATTCTCATATTATCAAACTTGAGCGAATTCAGTACCGTTGTTTGCGAATTGCTTTAGGCTGCATGCATTCGACACATACAATGAGTCTTGAAGTTCTGGCGGGAGTTCTTCCATTAAAAGATCGATTTTGGGAGCTTTCATCACGCCTGCTAATAAGATGTGATGTGCTGAATCCCATGGTAATTAATAATTTCGAACGACTAGTCGAGCTTCGATCTCAAACAAAATTCATGACAGTATATTTTAACCATATGTCACAGGAAATCAACCCTTCAAGATATATTCCTATCCGTGTCAGCCTCCTAAATGTACCTGACTCAACTTTATTTTTCGACACATCCATGCAGCGCGAAGTGCGTGGAATCCCGGACCACCTACGCTCTATGGAAATCCCAAAAATATTTTCAAGTAAGTTCAGGCATATTAACTCTGAGAAAATGTTTTACACGGACGGATCGCGAATGGAAGAAGCGACAGGGTTTGGTATGTTCAACAATAATGTTTCGGCCTCATTCAAGCTTCAAGAACCTGCATCTGTTTATATAGCAGAGTTAGCAGCAGTTCATTATAGCTTGAATGTAATCGTCACATTATCTCCAAACCATTATTTCCTCTTCACAGATAGTCTGAGTGCAATTGAAGCCATTCGCTCAAACGCTGCTGGCAAAAATGAACCGTTTTTCTTGGGTAAAATAAAACAGTGTCTGAACGACATATTGAATAATAATTATCTAATCACAATAGTTTGGGTTCCGGCTCATTGCTCCATTCCAGGCAATGAAAGAGCCGATATTTTAGCCAAACGTGGTGCTATTGAGGGTGAAATTTATGAGAGACCGATTGCTTTCAACGAATTCTATAGCGCGTCTCGCCAAAGAACACTTGCCAGCTGGCAAGCTTCTTGGGATAAAGATGATCTGGGTCGGTGGATGCACTCAATTATTCCGAAAATATCGACAAAGGCATGGTTCAGGGGACTGGATGTGAGTAGAGATTTCATTCGTGTGATGTCCAGACTCATGTCCAATCACTACACGTTAGATGCACATCTCCTTCGAATTGGACTTTCCGAGACTAATCATTGTGCTTGCGGCGAAGGTTACCGCGATATTGACCATGTTGTTTGGACATGCGTGGAGTTTCGTGATGTCAGATCTCAACTAATAAATTCCTTGCGTACCCAAGGTAGACTATCCAATGTCCCAGTTCGCGACATTCTTGCTTGTCGTGACCTTCCATACATGAAACTTCTTTATCATTTCATTAAATCCATTGGAGTTCCAATTTAAATTTTATTTTATGTTAAACTGTTTTCTCTTCCATGAGTTCAACCAATAGCCAACTATAGGATATTGAATATAAGTGGTGAACTGATACAAACAATCCTGAAATAGTTATAAGATCATGTACAAAATAAATGTATTTTATTTAATGTAATTAAAATAGCAACTCGCTTGATAAAAACAGTGTTTAGATTAACTAATGAGTACCAACATACTAATATGATATTCGAAATGTATTAGGTTTAAACTACTATGTATTGTGGATGCCACGGCGAAGAAAAACTTATGTATATTGCCTATGAAATAAACGTATTTATGAAAAAAAAAAAAAAATCTACGGTCCTCCGTGAAACTGGCACCAATGGTGATAAATTGGTTGCCCTGCTGAGTTCCCATCATACATTCATAATGCAAATGTCAAACCGTGAGAACCCTTTCGATTCGGTAGCTCATTTGTATATATTAAGATTTTATGGCACACTTTGGTTGAAATGATAACAATGCAATTAATCTCGCGCTCCACCAAGCCGTGAGTGCGGTCATTTCAGAAGGTACCGGGAACGAACCACATTTTTCACAAATATTTATATGCACGTACATGTCTTTATTATTTATCTTTGGTCATACTTGATAGCAAATTAACTTTTTGTGAGCACATATCGTACATCGTCTCAAAGGCATCTAAGCAACTCGGTTTTATCTTCCGAATGCACAGTGGTTCAAAAGCGCAATTTCACGCTCTTAATTAATAACTCATAGGAACGTGGTTTTTGAGGTACAGTATCTTCAGCAAAGTTGTTCAGAATGATATACGCCATCTTTGGCAAATTTTATTTATGTGATTAATTCCCCTAAAAGCGAGATAAAAATACTATTTTAGTTCAGAGCCAACATAAGGGCTAAGTTATTTCGACAAAGTTGTTCAGAAAGTTATTTCAAACAAATTTGCTGAAGCTACTATTCCCGTAACTTGAGTGTAATTCATGATATAATGTATTCTCTGAAAAGGGTGTCCTAAAACCAGTTTTTGTATGAAAACACATATATTATCAATTTATATGAGTTTTTCATGTTCTACAAAGTTTTTCATCATTAAAAACTACACAACTTTCTCAAACATTCTTTGCTGCTATCATTTCAGTTTAATGAAATAGAGCCAATTTTCATGTTTCTTTTTTTACAAATTTTCAACTTGTCTATCATCAAAAGGCGCAGAAAGGTGCAGATGCGACTACATACATATTAAACTACTCGACAAGAGCTTTCATACCGTGGTTGAATTACTCGTTTGCGATCGTCTGCAGGCGAGATATGTTCTTTTGTCCTTGATATGTTATGCTTGTCCTTGACATTTGCAATGATAAGGTGCACTTCATGTCATATCAGATTTCAGTATATATTCATTACTTGCCACAAAATATTATTTTTTTGCACATCGAAGTCTATAAATTGAATAGTTTGGTAACTGTTTTGTCACGATTTTTAAAAAAAAGCAATCATTAAAACGAATTGAGTTATGTCATTTTCTGGTAGAGAAAAGTATGATCAAAACTCATTTTTAGTTATTTGTATTTATTTTATGATAGCTGACAATGTTTTTAACCAGCTAAAAGACTCTTAGCATCATCCGACAGATTCTTCTTAGACTGGCCATTCACGAATATTTGTAACCAATGGATCTGATGAAAACTTCAATTGATGAATGGAGGATATTTGTCCGCAGAGATTTTCTATAGAAAAACTTACCAAAAAATAACATGACGTAATTCGAAATGATGATTGCCTTTTTTCAAAGCCGTGCCTTCTTATCTCACTTTCAGAAAACGTCTGGTATGATTACTAAACTTTTCTATTTGTAGACTTCGATGTCCATAAAAATAATTTATTGTGAGAGTTACCATGGCAACGAATATATACTGAAGTCTGATCTGATATGCAATGAACCTTATCATTGCAAATGTCAAGGACAAGCATATTTGAAAAGAACATATCTCGCCTGCAGACGATCGCAGACGAGTAATTCAACCGCGGTATGAAAGCTCTTGTCAAGTAGTTTAATATATAAATAGTCTCATCTGCACCTTTCTGCGCCTTTTGATGATAGACAAGTTGAAATTTTGTAATAAAAACCATGAAAAATGGCTCTATTTCATTAAACTGAAATGATAGCAGCATAATATGTTTGAGAAAGTTGTGTAGTTTTTAATGATGAAAAACTTTGTAGAACATGAAAAACTTATATAAATTGATAATATATGTGTTTTCATACAAAAACTGGTTTTTGGACACCCTTTTCAGAAAATATATTATACCATGAATTACACTCAAGTTGCGGGAATAGTACCTTCAGCAAATTTGTTTGAAATAACTTTCTGAACAACTTTGTCGAAATAACTTAGCCCCTATGTTGGCTCTGAACTAAAATAATATTTTTATCTCACTTTTAGGGGAATTAATCACATAAAAAAAATTTGCCGAAAGATGGCGTATATCATTCTGAACAACTTTGCTGAAGATACTGTACCTCAAAAACCACGTTCCTATGAGTTATTAATTAAGAGCGTGAAATTGCGCTTTTGAACCACTGTGGAATGACGCGGTCGTTCAAAAACATCTACTGCTTAAAAGCATTATATACTGCCCTGGTTCGCTCTGTACTAAAGTTCTCGGCAGTAGTCTGGTCACCTTATTACCGTAATGGAGTACAACGCATCGAAGCTGTGCAGCATAAATTTGTCCGATTTGCTCTACGTCAGCTGCCTTGGAGAGACCCTTATAATCTTCCTAGATATGTACACAGATGTAACCTAATTGGACTTGAACTACTTAGCGATCGACGCAACGTCTCTGTTTATTTCCGATTTGATACTTGGTCATATAGACTGTCCTGATCTTCTCGGATAAATGGATATAAACATCCGACGCAGAACTCTCCGGAGCAACTCTTTCCTCGTCATCCAATTTTCTAGAATAAATTACGCGAAGAATGAACCCCTGTCTAGTATGGCTCGCATATTTAATCGGTGTTATACAATATTCGATTTTAATCTATCTCGTGTCACTCTCTTTTTTTAAAACTTGACCTATTATTGAATGTATTTAAGAACCTTCGTATGTCATTTAATTTTGCTTAAGTGTAATGTAGTTAATGTTTGTATGTAAAGTATAGCTCGTATTAGTTTTAAGTAAAAGTGTATCATTTGGATTTTGTACTATCTGTTGGTACTAAAAGATGAGGAGGTTTTGCGCCCTTTTGAGTAAGTACTAATAGTTGGTCAACTCAAGATGGTTTTTCCCTGCTCCAATAAACAATAAACAATTAACCATGAATTATAGTAATATAAATGATGAAATTCAGAAGTAAGGCGTTGTTTTTGAAAAAAGCTCGATGAGAGTATCAACAGCTTAAATTAACGGTGTTAGTTTGATTTCGAAAAGATCTTGTCTTTTATTTGCTGATGATTTCAAGATATATCATATCATATCAGAATTTTGAATGAAACTAGTTCCAAGTGTAATATTTACATTGGGTAAATGACGGTAGCAGTATTGCAATCGTTGCTAAGATGGAATCAGAAGAACAGCAGTGGCGCTAAATTATTTTGTGCACGCACCTTGAAAATCCGAATCTTTCTCATCGTGTCATCGTTAGGAAACTGGGAATTTTACAATCTACGGTAACGGTATCATGTTTTAAATCAGTACAACGAATGTTTATCTGCTGTTCGGAAGGAAAAAGCGATCAGAATGGATTTTCGTATTGTGCAAAAAAATCAAAAGCAAGTAGCCCAAGCTTTCAATAGAAATCCAAGTAGTATGGTAACATGAAAAAACTGCATTAAGAATGCATCCAATGGTCCTACTGCATTTCTGGTTAGATTTAGCCTCCTGCTATTACTCGAAAGATGTCTTGGAGTAGTATATAACTAATTCGAGATGATCGGTAGAATAGTTGAATTTTGCCAAGTATTTTCTTATGATACAATTTGTTTCCGTACAGCCTTTATTCGTACCGGCGTTAGCAGGTAATGCACTGATGAGACGCAGACGAGACGTAAAGATAAGAAAATAGTTAAGGAAAATTCGAAAAAAACTAGCACCAACGTGGTACCAAAACTCTTATTTTTAAATATAATGTTGGCCCGAACATGCTTTCAAGAAAAATTATAATTTATCGTAAATGCTAGCATTGCATTAGATTGGATTGTCAGATAACAAGTTTTTTTTTTTATTTTGCCATATCAATAAAGCTATTGATCAAAATACGATTATTTTGTACAGACGGCTGAGATTCAGTATGATTCCTTTATTCGCTCGAAGGACCAACCATTCAGTTAAGCTAATATTTTTCCACCTACATACCAAGCTATGTACAGATAGCAACAGGCCACGCACTTTCAGCTCTATCTACTCAGGTGTGTTTTCTCTTTTGTTTCGACCTGGAAAAATCTGTGAGAACACATTAAACATAAGGTTCATACGTCAAGTTAAATTGGCGTAATTCATGTCGCATCAATTTTTATCTGCATTATTTTTTGGATTCGAGAGTCACGTCTTGTTTTGTAAATTCAAATAGGTTCTTGATTAGTGCTACGCAATCAGCAGCGATGTATGGAATTTTATTGGAAGCAGTATATCTCTGTCACCAGTAATCATCATTTCCTCACTGAACAGTCCAATGAAGCTAAACACCTTGCAACAGTTCGTTTCCATATACCGCACATAGTTTGTACAGCCTATTGAAGATTCCCGGAATATGGCACAGTACACAACGTATCTTGTGATACTGAATTGTCCCTTGTGAACTCCGCGATGCCACGAGCCGAAACATGGGCGAACTTTGACATTTTCCGGATGAAACACAAGCAAACCTTGCCAATATAACGTTTTGTTGAGTGGGCGTGGGTTGGTTGCCTGGAATCCTATCATGACAGCATCTCGTAGGGGAAAAGGGTGCGAAGAAGACATATCTTCCAACATATTTTAATATTATTTTATCTTCAATTCCGTAGCCTCGAGTGTGTTTTTACTGTAAAGTAATTATGTCAAGTACATATTGAAATTTCTGTGTACTTATTCATTCTTTTTTTTAATAAAAAATTTGTAGGTTTGTAATAAGATTTTTACTTGTGATGATCGTTTTTTCTGCGTCCATTGCCGGCCCCCTTCCTACAACATACATTTACGAGTAGAATTTGCCGTGTGGGTGAAACACTGGGAACTTAATTTCTGTTTTCTAAGTGAAATGTTACACGCACGCTTACTGCCGTTGCTATGAGAAAAGGTCTAATGTTTGAGATAAACGCCTCGAAGCTACTCGTTGTATATACTTCGACTACTTTGATTAACTGTAAAAAAACATCAATAATTATCAGAGAACATCTCGAAGTATTTGCGATATTCCACCAACGATTCTGCACTTTAATTTAGATAAGAAAATTAACTCCTTAGTTTATGCTATTCTTCAGCGTTAATTTAGAGCACATCAATCATTTATCTTAAATACTGTTTAATTTTACATGCAAAGTAAATAGTCGGGAAGTTATACATTGAATATATAACCAGCGGTAAAAAAGTGTGCTTCTGGATATTTTTGAAATAATGTGGGCGCATATGATTCTAATGGGCGAAATTTTCGGTCAATATCGATAGCGCTTGCTTATTCCAGACTTCATCGATAGCTCCACCCACTCCCCGATGTTTTGATTCTTGGGGCTGAGTGAGCGATGTGAGTTGTTTATCAGGCAAAATTCCTGGGTCAGCTTCTGAAAAAGCTGTGGGATGATGGAATATTTACCCACCGTAGGATGAATGTGGTGTTGAAACAAGAATTATCTTTTTACGATTAGTTTCTGGTTTAACTAAATTAAATGCAAGATGAAAATAGGGATAATGGAGACGAGTTAGTGAGACAAACATTAATTACTTATTGATGCAAGGTTCCTCGTACGTTGCTTACAAACAAACGAGAACGCTGCTCATATTGATACACCAATCAACGAGTTTTTGTGAGTGAAAAACTACTTCCCGGAAAGATTCGCAATGGAACTTGCGATCGGCAACAGAACAGAAAGTTGCTGACGACAATAAGAGCAAACTGCGGATGGCGACATTGTTATAAAGTACAATCTCAATAAAAGCACCTTCCGGAGGATGCTTATCGTGCCAGCAAGTGAACAAACCGGACATTGAAACAGAGCCGAACGGTTAAAATATAAGTTCTCAAGTTATGAAGAGTGATACTCACGAGATATCCAGAACGGATACTGATAGACGACGAACAATGTACCCTTAATTCAAGTAGACATCCCAAACAGATAAAAGTCTGTTTTTATCAAAATTTAATAAATTTTTGATTTAGCAAACGACTTGCAACTGTGGACAAACACTTCACATGGGAAATATAGATGAATTTTTGAACTCAAAGCTCTCCAAAAAATGCGTAGAAAAAAACATTTTAGTCCTACTAGAAGTTCAGTAAGATTTTGGCTAGCCACTGTAACAGTCTAGAGACACTACAGAAAAACCGCACAACAGGACGATTTTAATCAAAATGGACTTCGTCCCATCCACTCGTCCGAGATATATTGGACAATATTTATGCGCATTCTGAATAAGATTGGAAGAAATAGACACGGAATGTTTCAATGATGAGAAGATGGAATAAAAAAGGGTGGTGAAGGTAACGAACGAAGTACTCTGAAGGAAATGTGTTTTAAGAAGGAACTCGTCATGTGAACTAAGCAAAAACAGAATAAATTGGGTGATATCTGTTTCTTGAAGCCTAACCATTTTTGTGCAGTCGTCACAATTCTGGTACTACATTCCGATGAGCAGCTTGATCTTTTGTTTCGACCGATCCCGCAGCCGATTATAAATACAGAGACACCTAGTGTTACACACTTCTTTTTTTTTCGCAAAATAACTACCGAGATTTTCACCGCCGAGTACTCGGTAGTCATCTCGGCAAAAGATAGAATTGCGAAGGTTCGGCAGTTCCAAATTTGGCAAACGTCAGCGTTTTTTTTATTTATGTTTTATCCGAATAAACATACGAAAAGTATGGGAGCGGATCATATCGCCGAAAGCCATTTCGCCGAAAGTCGTTTCGCAGAATGCCATTTCGCCGAAAGTCGTTTCGCCGAATAGGTCATTTCGCCGAAAGTCGTTTCACCGAAAGGGTCATTTCGCCGAAAGGGTCATTTCGCCGAAAGGGTCATTTTGCCAGAAGGGTCATATCTCCTACATGTTATGTCTCCTGTATAACTGTTGTGGCGCAGACACATAGCCGAAGCCAAGACGGCGGCCTCTTGCATACAAACCTGTAACCGCCTCGTTTGCCTGGTCTACTCAAAGCTAGGTTTCTTTGCTTTAGTTAGGTCGTCGGACAGCACATGAACCAAAATGATACTTAGATATTTTTTCATTTTCACTTAATAAACGAAAAATACTACCTACATTTGCCTGGTAGATACACCTATGCAATTGCTCTGATGCTTAGTAGCTAATAGTCAACAAGTTTTCTTGGGAACTACTTTCTGAGGTTCATTCATTCAATTCAATCAATCATTATTCAAGAAGTACAATGGTAGGTCAACAAAACGGGCGTTAGCGCTATCATCTTTCGTTTGTCTTCAATTTAAATCAATTCTAATTGCGATTTCAAAACGTTTTCAGAATTCGGCAAAATGACCCTTTCGGCGAAATGGCATTCGGCGAAGTGACCCATTCGGCGATATGTCATTCGGCGAAATAACCCTTTCGGCGAAATGGCTTTAGGCGAAACGGTTTTCGGCGAAACGGCTTTCGGCGAAATGGCTTATGGCGAAATGACCCTGATCCGAAAAATATACGTTACACTACTTATGTTTGAGAACGTACAATTTTAAATATACAATTCGGAATAAACGCCGATTGTCGCATGTGTTGGTTGACACGCCGTTGAAGTTCTACTGCATAACCTATAATGACTTCCCGATGGAGAAAGCAGGATCTGGAAGCTTTCTGCATATAATCAACAAAAATTTGTAGTTATTATACTTACTGGATACATCGTAGCTTGTCATGTCATCCTTTTGAATTAATTCCATTTTTTATAAGGACCACCGGTAATTTTCTCCGAAATATTTCGTCAGGAAATAGCTGCGTAGTGCCAAACAAAAATGTAAAGCCTAAATGGCAGTTGTGTAGCCGAATTTCGGCAAAAGCTAGAACCTATTATAAAGTTTCGGTAAACGTATTTGTTGAATTCGGAATAATTATTAATCACCGATGAGTTCAGCATAAGCTTTTGACAAATCTCGGCAAATCTTTGCCGAAAAATCAGTAAATTTACTAAACGAATCTTGGAAAACATAATATTGATTACTGAGCAATCAGCGAAATTGTGTGTTACCGATCTGTTTCGGCATTTTACTTTACCGAGCTCGAGAATTGGGTTAAAGTGTGTACGATTGTACTTACACACTTCACTCCCAATCATCGGTTTAGACTAAAAAATGCACTGAATACGTAATAATGATGATATTGACATGCTTATACTCGATTTTTTTGTGAACGCGCTTGGAGATGACGCGGTAGAGTTGACTTAGGTAAAAACACAGTTTTTATGGATGTTTTTTTCAATTTCTAAAAAGTGTCCGATTTAGTCTCGGTCTCTCCTATATTTGAAAACACCCCCCGAATTTTTTTTCTGGTTGCGCGCCTGGTACCGGATTTCTAGCCGTCTAGAGAGTTGTATAAATTATTTCATCATACCCAATTACCAAGCTAGAAAGTTCTAGACCGATTTTAAGTAAGACTTAGACCTAAGTCATTGAGAAACACGAAAAAAATAAGACAATTGAAAGTAGCTTTTCCGAAAACCTAAAACTACGTTTGATTTAATTTTAGCTCAACGAAAACAAGTTTAATTAGGAATAAAGTTTTGGAAAAAAAAAACGAATGCACCTAGACGTAAATGATGTTTGTGAAATACAATTCAACAAGGCAACTCAGTGTTCAATATGTTTAAACGTCAAGTCAACAAGGGTGACAAAAAAACAACGATACCACCGATGCGGCAATGGAGGACGAGACGAGTCACGAACAAAGTGCCCCTCACTCATCGCAAGATAAAAATGGAAGCTCCTCTCCCCCTAGAAAAAGGGTGACAACGAGATCCAACGGTAAAAAAATTATTTTATCTAATAAAAACATGGCTCATTCGGCCACGTAAAGCTTGTACGCAAATTGGCCTGAATAAAAAATTTTTTATAAAAAAAAAAGGGTGACAAAAATTCGCTCATGGGGCTCGATTTTGTCTATTCATCTGCTTACCTAATGATTTACGATGCAATCCGTGAAATGATGGTAAAGATGAAACTCATAGCGGATCTAAACAAACACACTCACCTATACAGAGCACCACTGACATTAAATTATGATGGTATTGATGGTTCTCAGTTTTGATTTTATAGCATCTAATTCTCATTCCTAGTTTTAAGAAGTGAGTACTGAGCTACACCAGTGAGTGTATTTTTAAACCACAGAGCTTCCAACACAACCCAGATTTTCGGTTTTGTTTTTGCTGGTACTCAAAACGAGCACGAGCATTAATGTAATGAGCACAACTGGCTACTGAACCGAATGCGTTTTCCAGCATACGAGAACATGTGTTGAGAATTGGATTGAAATGGCATCGATTCGAACGTTGGCCGCCCATGGCAACTCTGGTGGATGAGGAATACAAGCGAGACAGTGTCATAATAATCTGATTCAACGTGTTGATGTACGAACACATCAAATCACAACTCACAAATCGTCTCTTAGTGGGTTCTAATATTTGAAGTGCACTCAGCGCTCTTCTGCTGATTGCTTGACAATACGATGTTGAGACGATGTTTTCTCTACACAAATGGTTACCCAGTTACTCAACTCGCTCAGTGATGCTTCCGAAACCGATTTGCAGGTGAGCTAAACTCACTCATGATGAAGTAAAAGAATGATTTGCTATTTGCTTCGGTTAACAACGAGGTGCACAGTGTCGAGTTTGATAACGTTACATACAAAACGTGAAACGCGAAAGACGGTGCCATAGGAGTGCGTGTACGGTACGGAGAATTTCTTTGCGTCGAAAGGGAAGTGTGGCGGATTTTTCCCCGTTGTCCGGAATGGCAAACGAATTTTGCGTGTGTAACTACATGAGGCAATTCCATCATACGTAATTTATGGTCAGGATGGGTTGCATCCTTGTAAATCGTTGGTTGCCTACGAGAATCAGCTGATTAGGTGTCTGTTTTGTGAACAACCTGCTCACTACGGTAAACCATGCACTGAAACTGCAAAAAGGACATTTTAAACCAAAGACGAGAACAACCGTTCAACAACGGTAACCATTGAACCCAGTATTTCTGAGTCAAAAAAAACACAGTAATGCGACTCTCAAGCAACAGCCCTCATCCTCCAAAAAACTGTTACAATCACATTGAAACAAGACGAACACAATAGAATTAAATGTTTGGGGTTTGAACGGTTAGTGAAATAAAACTGATCCGTTTTGGAAAAAATAGTTCCTTTAAATTCCACTGCTTCATAGTGGATTTGAGGGAAGTTTCTTGTTTTCAAAAAAGTTAACTAAAATTAACTTCTGCAGCGACAACAAAGATAACAACAACGATGACAAAATTATCGAAGATTCGAACAGACCACCTGCTACCCTTTCTTCGCTATTAGATAGCAATGAGAACATCTCTCCTTCAAGAAAGCGGGTTACAACAAGATCTAGAGTCGTATTAAATAAATGAATGAAATAAAAAACAGTTCACAAAATAAAAAATTGATCGTGGTGATGTGATGTGAGGTGAAGCCACCATCAGTTCAAGGACTTGCGATTGGATGCGGGTAGACTTAATAAGGAATTGATCGAGGTTTCCAAAAACTTACTTTGTTTGGCCAGTAATCTTCAGCTTGAAGTTTGAAAGTGACATTTTCGTATGCTCAGGAACCGTGATCGACGAAATTTATCAACCGGAAGGATTCATGTTACTAAGCCGTTGAATGCAAACAACTCACCTTCATTAATATAATCATAATTATTATTATGTTACTCTATTTAGTCTAGATTTTAATCTTCAGTTCGTTTGCCAAGATTACAATTTTACCATCAGTATCAATACCAAACAGCTTTTGATAACAACAAGAGTAATAACGAAAAATGGACAAAGATGGGATCAGCGAACCAATCGATTGCTGAATAGTAGAGGAATAAAACAATTCTATCTATTATTTTTACGTTTCGTCTTTGACTCATCAGTGCAGAGCAGTTCAAATTGAACTGCTTAGTGCTAAACTCGGCAGTTCAATTTGAACCGCTAAGCAGACGTAAAGTTTCTGCTACTTACAGAACACTTTTTGTTTTGCAACGGAGTGCAATGTCTTTTCTGACGTGCCGAACGAAAACGTGTTTTCGACTATTTCTGGCCGATGCAGGTATGGTCATTTAGGGGTTAGCCAAATTTTGTGCTAGGGCACATAACCGTTTTCATTATTTTTACGTTTCGTCTTTGACTCATCAGTGCAGAGCAGTTCAAATTGAACTGCTTAGTGCTAAACTCGGCAGTTCAATTTGAACCGCTAAGCAGACGTAAAGTTTCTGCTACTTACAGAACACTTTTTGTTTTGCAACGGAGTGCAATGTCTTTTCTGACGTGCCGAACGAAAACGTGTTTTCGACTATTTCTGGCCGATGCAGGTATGGTCATTTAGGGGTTAGCCAAATTTTGTGCTAGGGCACATAACCGTTTTCATTATTTTTACGTTTCGTCTTTGACTCATCAGTGCAGAGCAGTTCAAATTGAACTGCTTAGTGCTAAACTCGGCAGTTCAATTTGAACCGCTAAGCAGACGTAAAGTTTCTGCTACTTACAGAACACTTTTTGTTTTGCAACGGAGTGCAATGTCTTTTCTGACGTGCCGAACGAAAACGTGTTTTCGACTATTTCTGGCCGATGCAGGTATGGTCATTTAGGGGTTAGCCAAATTTTGTGCTAGGGCACATAACCGTTTTCATTATTTTTACGTTTCGTCTTTGACTCATCAGTGCAGAGCAGTTCAAATTGAACTGCTTAGTGCTAAACTCGGCAGTTCAATTTGAACCGCTAAGCAGACGTAAAGTTTCTGCTACTTACAGAACACTTTTTGTTTTGCAACGGAGTGCAATGTCTTTTCTGACGTGCCGAACGAAAACGTGTTTTCGACTATTTCTGGCCGATGCAGGTATGGTCATTTAGGGGTTAGCCAAATTTTGTGCTAGGGCACATAACCGTTTTCATTATTTTTACGTTTCGTCTTTGACTCATCAGTGCAGAGCAGTTCAAATTGAACTGCTTAGTGCTAAACTCGGCAGTTCAATTTGAACCGCTAAGCAGACGTAAAGTTTCTGCTACTTACAGAACACTTTTTGTTTTGCAACGGAGTGCAATGTCTTTTCTGACGTGCCGAACGAAAACGTGTTTTCGACTATTTCTGGCCGATGCAGGTATGGTCATTTAGGGGTTAGCCAAATTTTGTGCTAGGGCACATAACCGTTTTCATTATTTTTACGTTTCGTCTTTGACTCATCAGTGCAGAGCAGTTCAAATTGAACTGCTTAGTGCTAAACTCGGCAGTTCAATTTGAACCGCTAAGCAGACGTAAAGTTTCTGCTACTTACAGAACACTTTTTGTTTTGCAACGGAGTGCAATGTCTTTTCTGACGTGCCGAACGAAAACGTGTTTTCGACTATTTCTGGCCGATGCAGGTATGGTCATTTAGGGGTTAGCCAAATTTTGTGCTAGGGCACATAACCGTTTTCATTATTTTTACGTTTCGTCTTTGACTCATCAGTGCAGAGCAGTTCAAATTGAACTGCTTAGTGCTAAACTCGGCAGTTCAATTTGAACCGCTAAGCAGACGTAAAGTTTCTGCTACTTACAGAACACTTTTTGTTTTGCAACGGAGTGCAATGTCTTTTCTGACGTGCCGAACGAAAACGTGTTTTCGACTATTTCTGGCCGATGCAGGTATGGTCATTTAGGGGTTAGCCAAATTTTGTGCTAGGGCACATAACCGTTTTCATTATTTTTACGTTTCGTCTTTGACTCATCAGTGCAGAGCAGTTCAAATTGAACTGCTTAGTGCTAAACTCGGCAGTTCAATTTGAACCGCTAAGCAGACGTAAAGTTTCTGCTACTTACAGAACACTTTTTGTTTTGCAACGGAGTGCAATGTCTTTTCTGACGTGCCGAACGAAAACGTGTTTTCGACTATTTCTGGCCGATGCAGGTATGGTCATTTAGGGGTTAGCCAAATTTTGTGCTAGGGCACATAACCGTTTTCATTATTTTTACGTTTCGTCTTTGACTCATCAGTGCAGAGCAGTTCAAATTGAACTGCTTAGTGCTAAACTCGGCAGTTCAATTTGAACCGCTAAGCAGACGTAAAGTTTCTGCTACTTACAGAACACTTTTTGTTTTGCAACGGAGTGCAATGTCTTTTCTGACGTGCCGAACGAAAACGTGTTTTCGACTATTTCTGGCCGATGCAGGTATGGTCATTTAGGAGTTAGCCAAATTTTGTGCTAGGGCACATAACCGTTTTCATTATTTTTACGTTTCGTCTTTGACTCATCAGTGCAGAGCAGTTCCTGCATCGGCCAGAAATAGTCGAAAACACGTTTTCGTTCGGCACGTCAGAAAAGACATTGCACTCCGTTGCAAAACAAAAAGTGTTCTGTAAGTAGCAGAAACTTTACGTCTGCTTAGCGGTTCAAATTGAACTGCCGAGTTTAGCACTAAGCAGTTCAATTTGAACTGCTCTGCACTGATGAGTCAAAGACGAAACGTAAAAATAATGAAAACGGTTATGTGCCCTAGCACAAAATTTGGCTAACCCCTAAATGACCATACCTGCATCGGCCAGAAATAGTCGAAAACACGTTTTCGTTCGGCACGTCAGAAAAGACATTGCACTCCGTTGCAAAACAAAAAGTGTTCTGTAAGTAGCAGAAACTTTACGTCTGCTTAGCGGTTCAAATTGAACTGCCGAGTTTAGCACTAAGCAGTTCAATTTGAACTGCTCTGCACTGATGAGTCAAAGACGAAACGTAAAAATAATGAAAACGGTTATGTGCCCTAGCACAAAATTTGGCTAACCCCTAAATGACCATACCTGCATCGGCCAGAAATAGTCGAAAACACGTTTTCGTTCGGCACGTCAGAAAAGACATTGCACTCCGTTGCAAAACAAAAAGTGTTCTGTAAGTAGCAGAAACTTTACGTCTGCTTAGCGGTTCAAATTGAACTGCCGAGTTTAGCACTAAGCAGTTCAATTTGAACTGCTCTGCACTGATGAGTCAAAGACGAAACGTAAAAATAATGAAAACGGTTATGTGCCCTAGCACAAAATTTGGCTAACCCCTAAATGACCATACCTGCATCGGCCAGAAATAGTCGAAAACACGTTTTCGTTCGGCACGTCAGAAAAGACATTGCACTCCGTTGCAAAACAAAAAGTGTTCTGTAAGTAGCAGAAACTTTACGTCTGCTTAGCGGTTCAAATTGAACTGCCGAGTTTAGCACTAAGCAGTTCAATTTGAACTGCTCTGCACTGATGAGTCAAAGACGAAACGTAAAAATAATGAAAACGGTTATGTGCCCTAGCACAAAATTTGGCTAACCCCTAAATGACCATACCTGCATCGGCCAGAAATAGTCGAAAACACGTTTTCGTTCGGCACGTCAGAAAAGACATTGCACTCCGTTGCAAAACAAAAAGTGTTCTGTAAGTAGCAGAAACTTTACGTCTGCTTAGCGGTTCAAATTGAACTGCCGAGTTTAGCACTAAGCAGTTCAATTTGAACTGCTCTGCACTGATGAGTCAAAGACGAAACGTAAAAATAATGAAAACGGTTATGTGCCCTAGCACAAAATTTGGCTAACCCCTAAATGACCATACCTGCATCGGCCAGAAATAGTCGAAAACACGTTTTCGTTCGGCACGTCAGAAAAGACATTGCACTCCGTTGCAAAACAAAAAGTGTTCTGTAAGTAGCAGAAACTTTACGTCTGCTTAGCGGTTCAAATTGAACTGCCGAGTTTAGCACTAAGCAGTTCAATTTGAACTGCTCTGCACTGATGAGTCAAAGACGAAACGTAAAAATAATGAAAACGGTTATGTGCCCTAGCACAAAATTTGGCTAACCCCTAAATGACCATACCTGCATCGGCCAGAAATAGTCGAAAACACGTTTTCGTTCGGCACGTCAGAAAAGACATTGCACTCCGTTGCAAAACAAAAAGTGTTCTGTAAGTAGCAGAAACTTTACGTCTGCTTAGCGGTTCAAATTGAACTGCCGAGTTTAGCACTAAGCAGTTCAATTTGAACTGCTCTGCACTGATGAGTCAAAGACGAAACGTAAAAATAATGAAAACGGTTATGTGCCCTAGCACAAAATTTGGCTAACCCCTAAATGACCATACCTGCATCGGCCAGAAATAGTCGAAAACACGTTTTCGTTCGGCACGTCAGAAAAGACATTGCACTCCGTTGCAAAACAAAAAGTGTTCTGTAAGTAGCAGAAACTTTACGTCTGCTTAGCGGTTCAAATTGAACTGCCGAGTTTAGCACTAAGCAGTTCAATTTGAACTGCTCTGCACTGATGAGTCAAAGACGAAACGTAAAAATAATGAAAACGGTTATGTGCCCTAGCACAAAATTTGGCTAACCCCTAAATGACCATACCTGCATCGGCCAGAAATAGTCGAAAACACGTTTTCGTTCGGCACGTCAGAAAAGACATTGCACTCCGTTGCAAAACAAAAAGTGTTCTGTAAGTAGCAGAAACTTTACGTCTGCTTAGCGGTTCAAATTGAACTGCCGAGTTTAGCACTAAGCAGTTCAATTTGAACTGCTCTGCACTGATGAGTCAAAGACGAAACGTAAAAATAATGAAAACGGTTATGTGCCCTAGCACAAAATTTGGCTAACCCCTAAATGAATTCTATCTAGACAAATCTAGAGTTATGTTGATGAATAGAGTTATGTGGGGAAATCGTGCAAATTTTAATAAATAAGTATATTACGTCGTTATATCTTTTCACAGAACCTTATGTCAAATATAACAAAACTTACGTTTTTTATGCAGGTGGTTTTTTCGTTGCCAGATGTCTTAAAAATTCATGAAGCATCGAGATCTTGTCTTATTTTGATTTTTTTTTGAAAAATATTGTTCTTGGGACTCCGATATCGAACATTTTTTCGATGCCAAATGTGGGAAAAATGCATGAAGTGTGATCTCGGAGAAAAATTCCCAGATTCGACATTTTTTTCAGGATAACTTAACTCTTCCAAAATTCCCACTAAAGAAGATCGGTGAAGTTCAATTTAGAGATGTCGGTTCGGCGATATTATCTTTTTTGAACACAAGCCGTTCCGGAGTTCTGTTTATTGTTATGAATGTAACATGATTGTGAAAATTTCCGTATGTTCTATGACAGCACCGTGGTAAGCAAAATCTTACAGTAAGTGCTCTGTAATTGGTGGTTGAGGTTGGAGGGTCCAAAGACCCTTTATATCTAATACCATCAGATATGTGACACGGAAAGAGTTTTACGGTCAACAATTTGTCAACGTAAACTTGTAATATTTTTATACAGAGCATTGACAAGTAACTACAAAGCAAGAGGAAACCCACATCCCAATTTTTATCGTGCTCCTCAAAAATCCGAACAACTCGCACTACTTGTCGAAATGGTTCAATGTGTTGAAATCAACTGTCAACAACTTAATAAAATTAAAAATAATTTGATAACGATTTTCGACAGCCAGAACGACCAGATTATGGGAAAATCTACCATCCAGAAAAGTGGACAGCTGTTTTACGTGCTGAAACACAAGTCAGACTGCCGACTTACAAGAAGGTGGCGTCTTCAAATCGTGATGGTCTGATAAGCATAACAAGCCGATCAGAGTACAATCGCGGAAACTGACGGAGTAACGTCTATGACGAGCCCAATGACATGAAAGCTACCAAAACGTCAAAGCTCAACCCAATAGAAAAATATTTGACCATCGTCAAGCGGGATCTCAAGAAAATATGACACACAGGAGTCAGTAAGCAGTTCAAGGCAATCTGGCGTTCTGCGGTAAGGAAGGTGACCAAAAAAGGTTGTGCAAAACTCAAAAAAATAACGTTCAGAAGCGACAGCAATTTTCATTAGAATACGCAAATGAGCTCATGAATTTCCGAAAAAAGCACATTTTAACGTTTGGAGTAAAAAAACGAGAAGCATTTAAGAAGCATCATAATGATGTGGGTATCGTCAACGACTAGTGGAGCTGATATTGTAAAATTCGTTGAAACGGTAGAGGACAAATTGAATTTTTTAATGATTCTGAAACACAATCTGAAACCTGCGGTGCAAAAATTACGATTAGCACATTGTTATTACTTCCAACAAGACAATGATTCAAAGCTCACCTAGTCACATGACTGAGTATTTGAGAAGTAAGCTCTCGAAATATTAGCCCAACAAATGAAAAGGATATTATAAGTTGATTCAAAATATTCCGAAGCATATTCCATTAATCAAAATGCTGATCGAGTCGATAACGCGTCACTTGCAAGCCAGAGAGGAATTGTCAAATACAAAATACCAGGTACATTGGCATGAAGTGAGCGTTTTTTTTTGTTGAAATGAAATACTAATTTTGAATGGAAGAATATACAAAAATATTCGATCGACTACTGCCGTCTACATATCTTGACCACCTTTCTGGCAATTTATGGATACCACGCCAATATAAATGTTCTTCTTCAGATGCAAAACAAAATTCAGACGTCCTATTTTAGACTTCTTCGTAGGAATCGAACTGCTGCTCCGCTAATGGCTGACCCATCGGTGAAACCAAATGGTAGTCGGGAGGGACCAAGTCTGGTGAGTATGGCCTGTGAGGTAGCAGCTCTCAGCTTATTGTGCAGTTGCGTTGTCGTAAAAGAAAACTGTTTTGCCCTGTCTTCTAGCCCATTCTGATCGTTTTTCGATCAATTCATGGAACAGGGATTGGTATTAACAGTTTCACCGGGTTTTATAAGATTATGATGCATCACACTTTTCTGATCCCACCAAACACAGAGCATTGCCATCTTTCCGAGTCGATCTGGTTTCGTAGTCGGTGTTAATGGTTGTCCCGGAATAACCCATGATTTTTTCTGTTTAGGATTCGTAAAATAAATGCATTTCTCATCATCAGTAACAATTCGAAGCAAAACTGATTTTCTTTCGTATCTTTGAAGCAAAGTTTCACAAGTGTGTATTTTCGGATTTCCATCTGTCTTCCATTCAATTCATGTAGCACCCATTTTCTACATTTTTGGACATTTCCTTTAGCTTTTAAACAATCAGAAATTGTTTGTTGTGCAACATTTAACGTTACTGCCATTTTTTTTTATTAGAAGTATCATCTTCAGGCCCTGGCGCCTCCCGAAATCAGACACTTTCATCGGTTGTTTTGATACATACTATTTATACATTCATTTGACCACTGCTTCCGGTTTTTCTGGAACCGGAATCTGAGAACCGATATAGCGAAAACCACTTAGTTTGGCCATCAACTTATGAGACCTACATATTGGAAAAGTTGTATAATTTCAAAACCGGAAGTCGGAAGTAATTTCCTCTTTGGGATTTTTAATCACTATTTCCGGAATCGAGAACAGAAATGTGTTTTTTGGCCATCAACTAACAAGATCTGCTAATTAGAATAGTTTTAAATAACCTGCAATCGAATTTTTGGTGCTTATCACACTGTATTTTCAGACCCGGAGGTCAGATCTAAATGAAATTCAGAATTTTTCTGTTGGATCTTAAGCCCTTTCATTTGATAATAAGTTTGTGAACATCGGTTTCTCTAACTTGGAGAAAAGTTAGTTCACATATTCTCATTTTTGAACGCTAATAACCTTGTAGTTTCGGAACCGGAAGTCGGAGTCAGATAAAATTCTGGAACGTCATAGCCGGCCACAAGACTCTTCAACTGAATTTAAGTTTGTTTAAAAGTTTTAGTTTGGATTATCTCGACGTACTTATTCGATTTGTTAGTAAGTCTCGGTTCAAAAGTTGGTTTTCACAGTGATTACATACTATGTCTACATGAGAAAGGCAAAAAGATTTTCGTTGTTCATTTTTTTGGGAGGCACAAGTTGAATAAATATTACGGAGCTAGTACAGGACTACATCGTGAAATAGTGGTTTCGAGAGAAACCCGTAGTGGAAGGCCTTACATTGCGATTACAAAAATCAATGTCGAAATTAAAAGAAACGGTACTGGATGACCAAAAAGTGCCATAAGGATTAGTACTAAGCAAACGTATCATAGTTTCAGCAAGAATCCGCGAATGAAAAAGATGTTGTGCCGCTGGACGCCGCACTTGCATACTCAAGATTGAAAAGAGGAACGCGAGCACACTTAAGAAGCGTGTTCGCTTATGCTGATGCAAATTGGTGTCGGTTGGTTACTGTTGCCGAAGCCTAGATCCATTATTATACGCCATAGAACAGAATGATTAACCGACAATATACGGAAATTGGGCGGATTGGTTATGAAGTCGGTTCTTTAGGTCTGTCACAGTATAATTTTCATGGACTACCTCGAAAAAAAAAACACCATCTACAGCAAGTATAAGTGTGCATTATTGGAGCGATTCAAAATCGGTTTTCGAGACAATGCACAAGAGCATAGTGTGTGCTTCATTTTTGAGTTCTAACCGCTACGTTTTAGAAGTCTATGAAACCGTAAAACTTTTCATTTGAGCCCATTCTTACATTTGTGCAAATCATCCTGGTCGTTTTTGAGAAATTTATGTGAATTTTGTTTTGGAGTTTTAGACCGCTACTAAAAAGATTTTTCTGTTGTTGCATCGTCACTCCCAATGACGAATTTCAATTTTTAATACTCATCACCTTGTATATCAAAACCAGAGATGTAAGGTAAAAATTTCATATATGTTCTCGAAGGGTTGAAAAAGTCTGTAAACTCGAAAAAATGTCTGCAAACTTTAAGTTTTCTATAAAGAATGATGCACGGAATTTGTTTAGCAAACAAAAATAAAAGTCCGCAGCAAAGTCTGTAAATTTTTACGAACGTCTACGAAAAAAGTGATTATCAAAAATCTACAGAAAAGTTGGCAACTAAAACATGTCTACAGATTATTTTAAAAATTTGCTGATTTACAAAAAAATCTGCAGGTCTGAAAATACATAGGATCATGTGAGATTATAAGGCACTTCATATAAATTTGTAAATCAATCAAATAATCAACAAATTTTGCAAACTAGAAGAGCTTGCTAAATAGTTTCAAAATATTTGTTCCTTTTTGCGTCGCACTTATAAGAGCACACCCTTGAAATTGAAGGTTTCAGTACTCTTCACTGAGTTTTTCTTAAACCAGAAGTCGAATCCGAACTATTGGGCTATATGATAAAGGATATGTAAAAAATCGAACCCTTCCCTTCGACACATAGAGCCTCTTGCTTCAAAGTCTCTATGTTCAATCGAAAATAGGTGAGAGTTCATTTAAATTGCTAATTACTTGCACTTACTCTCAAAAAAAATTAAAAGACGCTAAAGGCACACCTAGAACTAGACACATAAAGAATCTTTAGTTAGATGCGTTAGTTTTTATTTGTGGGCCCCTCCCGAAACGAAATCCTGGGTACGGGCCTGATCATCTTCATCCAATATTGCTTGAGATTCGGTATCTTTATTGATTGCCTCCCGCGTTCTTCGTTTTTCACATCAAAATGATTATCTTCGAACCATTTAAACCCTCCTTTGCATGTTGCTTCTGATAATAGAGCATGCTCACCATATGAATTCGATACGACGCTGCAGTATTTCTCTTCAAACGGACGCAAAAACAAAATAATGTTTTTCGCAAATTGTCACTTTCTGGTACAAAATTCGAAATTTTTAACATGATGAAAAAAAAATGATGTTGTTTGTTCAATGACTAACAACCAAACAAAACAAAGTATTCGTTCGCTCGTTCAAACCAAATGCTCATTATCGACACATATGTATTTTAACGCTCACTTCATACCTTATATTTTCAAAGAACCTCGCAAAGTGCAAATTAGTTCAATCCTAATGCTGGATTCGTTGAAGAAACTCTGTTCAAACGCTTTCTATGCTGTATGAAGGGGGGGGGTATATTTATGTAGAAATATTTTCAAGCAGTAGGTGTGATCCGAGTTCACCGAGTTGTAAGTGTTCAAAAGCAGACAACTGTTTGTAAGTTTTATTTTCTATATTAAAAACCTACCTTTAGCCTTATTTACGTTGAGTACTCCTGTACTCTTAAAGTGTCTCGAATACGGTTTACCCACTAATCCCCTATTTTCTATTTCAAAGCAGTATACGATATAATCGATCGGTAACAGCTAAGACAGATTATGTACGGATACGGTTTAACAACGATGGTATGTAACGATGATTAATAATTCGTGACACGTAACTTTGAGATGTTGATGGAAACATACACCGGACTGAAAATTGAATTGTAGTTCAACGAAATACCTGAGAGAAAGAGGCACTCATGAATGAAAAAAAATCACGTCACGGTTAGTAGGAAATATATGCATTATACGTATATAGAACATTCCAGAACTATAGCAGTCACAGTGACTAATGAACGATGGGTAAACACAACAAATTGAGTATTTTCAATACAAAGCGAAACCATTTCGGCTCGTTTCTGCGGTGTATGCTAATACGTAGTTGAAATTATACTGATTCAAATGTTACTAAATCGTGTTGATAAACAGCGGTCCAATATTGAGCGTGTTCTTGGACATCTATAATTCATCTGGTCATATTCCGGAGATGGTCGGGTTTGCTTTCGGAATTTCTGTACTTATTATGTTTAGACTATTTGATAAGCGGTTTACGGTTGTCATGCAGATGCAGCTTTTTAACCCATATGTGATTTTTTTCATTTCTAAAGAAAACTACGGAAAAAATTAACAATCAGATGTAGAAAAAAAAAGGCAACCAAACCCAGGGCTACGGTAGGTTTGCCGAGTTTGATAAAATAAGTGAAACACATAAAATGCATCAAAAGAAAACGTTTATTAGTAAAAAACGGTTAGCGTTCGCCATTTTGTGTTAAATGTGCGTAAGAGAACTCCGTTTTATACTTTTTACACCAACGTACGCCACCAATGCTGCTTTTGTTTTTGTCTGATGTCTTCAAAGAGGCTTACATCTGCAGCAGATTCTATGCTGAGTTCATGCACGCGTTCTCGTCTGGATGATTGTTGTACATTGTTTGCAGTTGCTGGTTGGTTGGATGGTAAGTTGTTAACTGCAGCTAATGTACTTTGTTCTATAGGGAATACGTTGGATGGTTTCGTTGCTTCACTGTTGTTGGTGACTGTCACAGGTGTACTGGGGTTGCTTTGGGTTGGTTTGAAGGAAGCGCCGTTGTCCTTTGGTGTAGTTGTCTCCTTGTCCAGTTTATCACATGGCTTACCGTAGTGAGCAGCTTTTTGGCAATATTGACATGTGGCCATCCGATTGTCATAGGTAACAAGTGATTTGCACGGAATTCTTGTATCTTGACCGAAAATAACATAAGAAGGTATAGGCTTCTTCAAGTGTTTGCGTAATGAACGTACGCCGTTTAGAATACCGGGGAAAAAATTCTTCCACTTTTCTTTTTCGATAGAGAGAATCTATCCGTATTGGGACATAGTTTTGCGAATATAAGAATCGGTGACGCTTGAGTGAAGATCATGCACACGCACTTCTATAGCACTATCATCCATATATACTGGAATGTTGTACCTAATGTTCTCGTGCTCCACATAGTGCACATTGTTATTGTCTTTTGCGAATTGAATTGCATCCAACTCTTTGTAAGACTGGATGTAAACAACATTATTCGTCTTATTGCATTGAAGTAAATGCACACGTTTAATATCAAGATGCATTTGCTCCTTAAGCAAACCTTCAAGTTCTCGCATCTAAGGTCGAATTTTGCACTGCCTGAAGTCAATTGTATTCTTTCGTGTCGGCGGTAGCTTTTGTTCGTTTGGTTCACTCATTTTCGAGGTGTATTGTTCACTACACAATACTGTACTTGGTTTCTTCTGTCCCCAACGTAAGCGGTTTTTTTTATCGACTGACTTGGATGAGATGTAAAACCGAACTGAAAGTTAACATTTCACGAACTTCAAAGTGCACATTGCTCTACGCAAAATTTACAACTCGGCCAACCTTCACCAGTGGATGTTTTCGCGAACAATCATGATTTACACAAAGGGGACGGGTTTAGCGTGATGGGTAAGTCGATGCTTTCACGCTGGTGGGCTGGGTTCGATTTTTCTGCCTCGAAGAGGCGAATGACCTTAAGGTTGAAACCTTTATAATCAAAACAAAAAAAAACTTATTTTAATCCACCTAGTGCTGTAATGATTCCTTTCTCATCATATTACTTATATTTTCAAAAGCATCACTAGAAGAACTATCAAGATTTTTTTTCAAACTTGAATCAAATCAAAAACTTTCTTTGGGTATAAACTACCATAACCATTTCAATTTGCAAACAGTCAAGTAAAGTTAATTTAGATTTAAATTTGGCATCCTGCACGCAAAAGAAATTGAACAAAGCATACTAGGCGGTGGTGTTTTCTTTTTCAGTACCAGCACGTACCGATGCGTACCGATTTTACATCATTTTGTATTACAGTTTGAAATATTTGGTACTAATCGGCCTATTAATTCGGAACCGGAATTCGGAGCTGGATGCAATTGCTCAGTATCTTTTAAGACATTGAGAATTTGAATTTGAATCATGGTTTGTGAAAATCGGTTTAACCGGTTCTGAGAAATCAGAGAAAGTTCCGTTTATGTAGCTTTACTTAACTATTACCGATGCTTTCGGAAGCGGAAACCGGGGACTAGTAGTCCCAAAGTAGGTTTTTATAGCCAATAACTAACAAGGTCTGCCAACTAGATGAATTTACCAGTGAGTTTTAAAAAAATTACACTTTTAAAAAAGTACTCATGAAATTGAAAATTTTTCACTTATCGCACTGTGATACCGGAACCGAAAGTCGGATGCCGATGAGCTTTTCGAAGTTTTTTTAAAGAATTTTAGGACATTTCATTTGCATTTTAGTTTTTTTCATTTTTTTATGCAAAATAAATTCTGTAATTCCGGAACCGGAAGTCGGATCGGGATAGAATTCAATTGCAATCTATGGGACCATAAGACCTTTCATTTGAATCTGAGTTTCTGAAAATCGGTTCAGCCATCTCTGAGAAAATCGAGTGACATAATTTGTTACATACACACAGACATTTTAAAACCTCGACGAACTGAGTCGAATGCCGCCGCCGGGCCTTCGTTTAAAAGTCGGTTTTCACAGTGATTGCAGAAAAGATATTTAAAAAAATAAAAGTGAGTTTACTGAACTGAATAGCACTTTGTAGGGAATTTCGAATAACATTCTCAGCGGTTCCACGTTTTTGAAAATCGGATGTAAATTGATTGGCGTTGCGCATATTATCTAAAATAAATGGAAATTTACTTACCAGTGCCGAAAAATGAACAAAAGAGTTTCCGTACGAACGACAACTCAAAAACACATGAAATTACGTCGGTAAGTGGGCGCCTCCTCCAAATTTACTATAGAATTACTCGATTCGGATGACGCACTTTGTATTATTTTCTTTCAATAATGGATTTTCTTTCGTCAATGTTCGCATGCAATGAATTAAAAAACGGTTTTGTTTAGTTTTGTTCATGTTGGCCTTTTTTATTCTCAGTTGTTGTTTTTCATGATCGTAGTATAATTAATATTATATATACAAAGCAGTTTTTTTTCTATAGATTATATATAAATATATAGAGAGGATATGTACATTTGTGTGTTTTTCAATTTATTAATGTATATAGAAGAAGCCTCAAAATCCACCTTTCTATTCCGTTCATATTAGGCTGATTATATATGGGGGATAATCGTCTGTTTTGGTAACATTTGTCTAGTATGCAAGTCCACCATTTGTTTTATCAATCTGAACAGATCTAAGTAAGAAGCTGCTTGATACTGCTTAGGTATGTTGCCAATACTATGACTGATTTCGATTATTTAATTGGCTTTTTCGGCAAGGGATTTCAAAGTGGAAAATGGATTCCAATTTGCTCTACGATTTTGCGTTTCACTCCGAAATATTACGAATTTCTTTTGTTTTGTGCATTCGACAATATGCTTTCGCCACTTTGAAATTGAAAGCCAAATTCCAATTTCGATGTTTCGAATAATAATTTGGTCAACTTAGGAAATTCTGTTCTTACAAAACACCAACATTGTCTATCATTCCAATTGTTTGTACAGAGCTTAACACTTATCATTTATTGTATTTTGTTTTCTCACTGCGTGAAAAAAAAAATTTTAAGCTTAGGCATCAACATGAAACTTAAACTGATCACTTTAGTTAGTAAAGTTGGCACTCGGTTCTGTGGTAGCTTCCCTTAAATGAGAATATAACAAAACCACACTGAAAAGTTTTTAACATTTATTCTGTTTTATTTTCCGTTACAACATTCAACTAGAGTTTGACAGTGCATGGTTTGTGTGTACGAGAGCTTGGCTAACTGTACAGGAGAATACACACTGACAAACATCAACTCTTTCGGAGCCTAGGCTTTTCTAGTTTCCTTTCAACTTGTTGCTTTTGCGCTAAAAAATTTGTAGTATCATCTGTTTCTAATAAAAAAGACACCTTTTTAAAATGTTAGTTATTGTCAAATTTGGTTTCTGTTTCACATCTTTGCAGCAACAGGGATTGAACCACTATTGAACATTTTTCGGCTAGACATCGTTTCTTAACGGAGAGCATAGTACGGTGAAATTACAACTACAGATGAGTTGCGGAAAAAGAAAAGGAACACTTTCCAAGCAAACAAACATCATCGCAACATCCTATCGTTAGTGTCCATTGAGTTAAACTTTTTCCGTTCTCTTGTCGTGATAATCACGCGACTTAAGAAAACAGATTAGATGTTACTTGTTTGAACAGATACCAGGTGGCTCCGTTAGCATGATAACAATATTATAAAAACGGAAACAACTTATAATGATTTCGTTCTCGGGCCATGTTCAAACTGTGCTTACAGGCCAGGTTGTTCTACATTCTTTCCCATTCATTAGTAGGGTTTCGTTCCGATCGATGTTAGAAAAAAGTCCTTCGTGCATCAAAACCGTTGGTTGGATTTGTTGTTATCCGAAAATCCAACAAGTGTCCTGGAGGCACGTTTACTGCACGGTTCACACCCCACCCTCCCCCATATTATCTTCCGGTCGGAGCTGAACCGGAACATGTTCTGATGCTTTGGCTTTCGTCAGTACTGTAGTTCCGAGATTGGGACGATGATTGTTGGTATAAATTTGATGAGATCCCGAGCACTCGGCTTTCGTTTGTAATTGGGTCCACTCTAGTTGTTCTCTAGTAAGCTTGAGCTATGGATCATTGATTGTACTCTCATTCTGCTGGGTATGAGATTTAAAAACTCGTGACTGGTCTGTTTCATGATCCAGAAAATCGGTCACGAGAGGATAGTTGTGTTTGCAGGGAATTTGATGATGCAGTACGTTCAATATATATATATCATTATTTCGAGGAATCCACTAGAGACTAAAGGTTTTAATATTTTTTTATGTATACCTAGCTAGTAAAATATTCTCTACGGTTGCTGTTTGATTGAATAATTAGGTTGTTGAGTTATTTTTCAACATTTGTAACGAAATGTCTGCGAATCGGTGGTTTCGGAGCTCTGATTCACACTTCGAAACTAATTTATGCTGCATTAGGTTACACATTTTCACAGTAATGTTAGTTCTTTCAATTTAAATGTTTTGGCTATTTTCCTATAGAGTGTATGCGTTATTTAATGCATTGTTCACATTGAGACAGTCACGAGAGGCGAACTCAGTTGATCTTACCTATATACGTATTGAAAACCATCAAATGTCTACATTCTTCTATTGAAAAGAAGACATTTGGGTTTAAAGATGGCAAAGAATGCATTGAAAGCATAGTAGACAGAAAAATTTTAATTTCTGAAATCAAGTTGTCAATTGCAGTGTCCACCACACTATTGTAAGGACATGGAAAGATTATTTTTCAATATGAAATAGTAATCGATTTTATGTCTATTTTAATCGATAAGCAAAACAATTATGTCATTCGTTACCATTCGAAAAAAAAAACACATTTGCTCTAAAGAAGCACATTTGCTAGGAAATCTGCGAATATATACGTGACAGGAACATAATTGATATACGGCATACTATAATTGACACGTTTTTATGCAACATGTGTCGCAAACACCAAACATATCAATGTTACTAATGTGTCACTTCCAACGACAGTTTCCATCAATATACTCTTCAATCCGAACAAAAAACAATATCCATATTTTATCCTCACTTGTTTCCCTCATCCCAGGGTTTTTCATGATTAATGCATCGTTGCCTCCGCATTTCGTTTGAACCGGTGATCTGACGTAACAAATTGGAGGAATTTAAGCAAAAACAAACCAACAGTTGAAAACAGCTAGCAAACAAACGAAAGCTGTCTGTTCACATAGTCCAAAATTGAAGCAAAATCATCATCTGTGCAGAATGACGACATAACCTTGCAGCTAGGGTTATTTCCTATTGACGTCACTGCAATCGAAGCTGTGTGCTTTGGTCATGACACCGCATCCTGCACCAATTCATGCTCTCATTGGCGCAGATTGTTTCTCTGAGAAAAGAATACAAAACTTCAATAATGTCGTGCTCTGCCAGCTCTCCGAAAAGTTCAACTAAATCCGGTATTTATGTATCCGTTAATAAACAAACGATTTTGCGTAATCGTGAAGCAGTGGTAAACTTCTAGTAATTTTGTCTTATAAAATAGTTAGTGCTACATCAGCTACTTACAGTCCTTGCTCTCATATGTTGTGATATTTGCAAAAAAAGAATTTATGAAAATAGGTGCTATCTGAGCTCTTCCCCACACAAAGCATTACCGGGAAAACAGGAATGCTTATCTTTTCGTAAAATACTGATGATAGATTGTTGTTCACTGTAGATGAGGAGTAGATAACGATTTTTCACTTACATACATCTACACTGTTGAGTAAAGCTTCTGGAATCTGGTATTGCATTTTTATAACATGCCTTAACCAACAAAACAGTGCTTATATTAATAAGTGCGCGTGGTTGCAAAGAAATAAGAAACCTGTCAAAGAAGAACGATTATTAATTGAAAGGTATAACAGATTTGAGCTTTTATCGTTGAGGTATCAAATGATAAAAGCTTAGCGAATGAGTTAGTAGATCAAAATGATGGAACATTAATCGGTACTATCTGCTCTGTTGGTATTATTTACAGTTTGAAATCACCCCTGTTCTGTGTTTGATAGTTAACAAGGGGATGATCCTGTGTTTAGTTTTTCTTCTCCTATTGTTTCATCATCATCTACAATCAGTTCGTTTAACCTACAGATGGATTAGTATTTTTTTTATTATAACTGTTTTCATTGTGAATATTTGTATTACCGGAACTGCAAAAAAAGTTCACTGTGTTTGATATTGCCATCACTGCCGGTTGGTTCTCGGATTCAGGTGTATCCCTTTTGGAAACAAAGAGCCACCAGAGAACCCGTCCGGGGGCGAGTGACATTTTGTGTTTAAGTTATTCATATTAAATTTCGGACTCTAGCTGCCATCGGAAGGGTCTTGTCGTCTCTTTCCGCTGTCTGATTATTCCCTTCTAAACATGTTATTTAGGTTTTTATTTGTTCGTTTTTTCAGTGTGTGAGCTTTATTATTTGTTTCTTTCAATGATCTAAAGTTCGCTCGATATCGATCAAGTGTGTTAGTGTGTGTGTATGTGTGTGTACAGAATCAGTGTAGGCTGTCCCGGAGACGAATGCTCCCATATTAAGTCATATAACACTTAGCACCCATTCTTACTCGATTAGCAGTGCAATGATGCATTCAAAACTTCAAAATGGTTTAAAAGCTGAGATAATATTTCTGCTGTTTCAAATTGACATGATCCATTGTATAGCATAACTCATTGAATGACGGTCTCATTTTGTCCAAGCACTTTCAAAATAGTCCAACTCGTATAAAAGGGGACAAAAGAGAGCGTCAATATTTGAAATTACTGACGACAGTAACGAAAGCTGTAAACCATTTGACATGAGCGGTATTTAATGTATGTACAGTAAACAGGTTCAAGTATGAAGAGAATATTTTCTTTTCTGTAATAGAACGGAAAATGTTGAATAAAATTTTTAAAAATGTTCAGTTCTCCTGTTTCATAAATATATAATCATTTTAAACTCCTGTTTTTAGTTATTATTTACATGATTTCAGTCTCAATCAGTGTTTTCATTTGTGTATCAGTGTTGTTGTTTTTTCATAACCTCTTTTGTATTTTATCATTGTAACACGTTCGTATTAGGGTGTGTCTCACACCAGAAAAATGACGAGCAATTAGGCCAAACTGTTGAAAGAAATTCAGTTTTCATCTAGTGCACTGCATGATTTTTATATAAAAATTTGCTATTTGGAAAAGTTTTAAGCCTTTGAACGAAACGAAACGGATAAGCGCGAATTTGATTCGCTGTTACGAGTGAAATGAATAGTTGGATTGGATGTTGTTGGATACATTTGGCTGAGAGTTGGTACGGAAAGTAATATTTACGCCGTTCGCTTGAGCCCATCCAGCTGCTGCACCAAGGATTCTTCGTTGGTAACAAATCTCTTTCTAACACGTGGATCTCGGTGCTTCTGGTTGTCCAACTGTTGAGCCAGATCGGCATCCTGTGATGGAGGGGGAAAGTATTACACAAAAGCGATTAGAAAACAAACCTTAGTCAAATGCTAAATGTGAAAAAATAACGAATTTAAATTTTGAAAGAAATTCTAACCCGGAAATAATAACATAATTGTTTATCATGCAAACAGGTTTGGATCTTTACGCTGAACGATGTCCTTTCGAAATTCGTTCTGCCGAATGGGTCAATTTGCCGAAGGCTGTTTCGTCGATTAGGATAATTCACTGAAGGCAAAGACATCATATTAACAAGATATCCAGCTCTCACATTTCCCGAACAAATATTTGGCAACATCCTTTTTTGCGACCAATGCGCCCTCAGGCGAGTCCGCATCGAATCACGTACATAGAAGTAGGGGAGAGAAATGTCAAATACGTACGCGCCAAAATAGCAGCACTGCGCACCCATACAATTGACATGACATGTTGAATGAGACGCCGTGCGATGGCGTTGCTGAACTGAAGATTGAGATCGCTCCAAGCTGACAAGGTCTGCTGAAGGTCAGTTAACCGAAATTTGGTGGAAAACTTTTCTACATAAACTATCGGAGAGGATCATTGAATGCCATTCGCCATATATTATTTCTCCGAAAGGGGAGCAACTCCAGAAATCAACAACAGAAAAGATGAAAAGATTGGGATCTACTTACTCCGATTTGGATGAAACAAATGATTTTTGAAAAAGTCGGATGTGGTTTTGCACGCACTTTTTCATCGATAATTTTTAATTTATTAGGTCTCAGTCCTTATTCCCAATAAGACCTTCAAGTTTGTCAGGGCGTATCTTTTATAAATGTAATTTCTATAACTTCTTCTAAGGCATTTTTGCTCAATTTAAATTTTACAGAAAAATAACAACGATTTAAAGGCAAGGAAAAATACATCTCTTCTATCGCTTCGAAGAAAATTTAAAAAAATCCATTATTGTATCATTTAATTTCCTTACTAGTATTTCGGACTACCTATTGCACCCTTCATCAGTGTTTCAGACTTGAAACAGGCCACTAAAAGCAAACCACAATTATGATGAAATTAAATAGTGGAATAAAAGGATTTTTTTCTACGAAGTGGTGTTTTTCTGACCACTCTACAAAGTGATAAAGAATATAACTACCAAGCCGAATAATCCAAATAATTGTATATGGATGAGGAAGAAAATTTCTGTTATATCTAATGATATAGCATTTTTCGAAATAAGCTTTAGATAAGAGATTAATTTCTACGTGCTGTAAGGTTCTAGAAAATATTGATCAAAAACTCGTATAGTATTCTGAACCCTCACCTAATACTAGCAAAACACTTGGATTTGAAACTTTCTCAAGTAATGTAACATTTCCAGAAGTCATCCAGATGAATCGTTCCTCCCAGAACATTACTTGCGTCATAAATTATATCTCGAACAAATTATTATAGACTCAAAAACGGGTCTGACTAACTGCAATCTTCCCTTTTCAGTAACGAATCACGCTAGAACTATTCTAGCTGTAGTAATTAAAATAGTCCCTTTTAAGAAAATTAAATATCAGGATAATACAGCCAATTATAGGAAATTAAGTGATTATTTTCGACAAAGAAGATTACTATTATCATGAAATCAATAACGGCACTTATAGAAAACAGAGAACCGATACACTTTCTAACATTATAGTACGAATTGATGAAATGAATATCCGAAGTGATCAAATCAAACATTTAAAATTGTTGAAAAAACAGTTATTGACCATTTGAAAAGAATATCAGTAAAATTGTATCTAGATGCTACACATTCGCTCAAAACCAAACTGAAAAACCTGTTTTAACCCTCTTGGTGGTGTAAAGGTGCCTTTCTCATATTACTCATATTGTCATATATATCATTAAATGGTTCTAAAAAAAAACTTTTTACACTTGAATAAAAACTAGAAAGTTTATTCGACAATAAACTAACATAAATTTATCAATTTGGAAACTGTTATAAGATTAATTAGTTTTTTTTCCGTTTATGTTTATGTCGCTCTAAATAACGGATTGAAAATTATAACATACTACACCCTGTAGCTCCGGAACCGAAAGTCGGATCCGGATGAAACTCAATAGCAATACCTGCGGGATCATGGGGCCTCTTATTTGAGCATAAGATTCATGCACATGCACAGACATTGCTCAACTTTTGAACTGCATTTGAATCTACGAAAGATCGTACATAAAAATATTCATTGGACAAACGAAGAGAACATGTTTCCGTTTCAAAGAAACAGCCTCTAAATAATTTGAGAAAGGATTACCATATAACTTCAAGTCGAACTTTCGACGAACGAAATGAAACCTTTTAAGACAAATGTCCAACCCATGGAAATTAGACGTAACTCGACGCTTCGCGTGACGCTTTCAAATTCAGGAGAAAAGTATGTCAGAGTGAACTCGATGCGTTGCGAAGCGACTATTGACCGATCGCAACGCACTCACTCTGACATACATGTCATTTTTCTGCTGAACTTGAATGGACGGAGCTCTGCTGCGCGACTCCGTGCGGTCCGTTAAGTTTCGCATCGCTTCGTTTCGCGACGCGTGTCGCTTTCTCTCTGGCTTCACCCTAAGGTTGCTGTCAGAGTGAAAGCGTCACGCGAAGCGTCTGGACGCGCGTGTAAGCTAGTTACATTTGATCGAAGCAAACCTGTCAGAGTGAATGCGATGCGACAGTACATCGCATTGAATCACTTCGCTTCGTTTCGGGTTGTTGTCAGGGTGAAAGCGTCGCGTTCACTATGACAGGTTTGCTTTGATTCAATGCAACTAGCTCGCACGCGTACCTAGACGCTTCGCGTTACGCTTTAACTCTGACAGCAACCTAAGGGTGACGCGCGTGCGAGTTAGTTCCATTCGATCAAAGCAAACCTGTCAGAGTGAATGCGATGCGAAAACAGTACATCGCATTGAATCGCTTCGCTTCGGTCCGCGCTCACTCTGACATCAACCTAAGACTTTGTTAATTCCGTTCGAGTGATAACGTGATCAGCCATCAAGAATTTCCGAGGATGGTATGCCAAAGTAAATTTCAAGTAAATATTATTCAAATAGGTGACTCTTTATTGCTCGCTCGGAGATAATTACGGACTAGTTTAATTATAGCAGTACACCGGAATAAATAAGAAAAATTATACTTCCAGAAAATTGATTGATTGACAAATAGATTCATTCCACAAAAACGGCTCATTCGGTGAATTGACCTTCAATAAAACGATACTCGGCGAAACGGTCCAATCACTGTGCATATCGAATACCGGAACAATGTTATTTTCACATATAGTTATTGGTAGTTTTCAAGTTATTGAAAAATGTATAAGATGCGAATCCGCTGAACAACACATACCTCATGATCAAAAATGAACCGAAATTTTCATTTTTAAATTCCCGCGCTTGTCCAATAGGTAAACTTTTATTCTCTCAACGTTGGCAACACTTTTATACACATTCTGTCAAATTTTGACGCATATCGTACGATTAGTTTTTGTTTGGTGTCTATACAAAGAAGTTGACAAATTTTCGTGTGGCGATTTTTATAATGAATGAAAATTTAGAACAACGTGCGTACATCAAATTTTGTGTTGCAAATGGATTTAAGTGTTCCGAAACGTTGAAAATGTTAGAAAAGGCCTTTTGTGAATCGTGTCTAGGAAAAACACAGGCATACGAGTGGTATAAACGCTTCAAAGGTGGTCGTACAAGCTTGGATCATTATGAGATCCCTGGCCGCCCAACAACATCTGTTACTTAAGAAAACATTGAATCGGCGAAGCAAATCGTGTTGCAAAATCGTTCTGGACCGATTAGAGAGATTGCTGTGTTGTTGGGCATCTCTTATAATTCAGCCGAACACATTTTAACTGATGTTTTGGGTTTGAAACGCGTCGCTTCTCGGCTGGTGCCAAAAAGCTGAATTTCATTCAAAAACAGCGTCGTGTTGATGTGCCCAAAGAGATGATTTCCAACGCAGATAGTGACCCCACATTCATCGAATGCATCATAACTGATGATGAGGTGTGGATCTATGAATATGACGTCGAAACCGCACAACAATCGAACGAATGGCGCTTCGAAGGCGAGCCGTTGTTCTAAATTTTCAAGCATTATAAAAATCGCCACACGAAAATTTTTCAACTTCTTTGTATAGACGCCAAACAAAAAATAATTGTACGATATGCGTCAAAATTTGACATAATGTGTATAAAAGTGTTGCCAACGTTGATAGAATTAAAGTTTACCGATTGGACAAGCGCGGGAATTTTAAAATGAAAATTCCGGTTCTTTTTTGATCATAAGGTAACTAGTTTTTTTGAAAGAAGATTGTAATGTGCGAATTTTGTATGTGCAATTTATGTTCTATATTTGATATTGATGTGAAACAAAATGATTATAAGCAATGACTGTAGTTTTACTGATCGAGGGATCTTTGATGTTCACGGCAAATTAAGAAACTAATAAAAATAAAATCTATCTCGGAAGGCCAATATTTATAATTCAGATATAAATAAACCAAAAGTAATGCCCATTGGTTTAAATGCCTACCTCCAAATTTTGCTGCATCTGGATGATCTTCTTGATTGTGTCGTATACGGTGCCAGATTTTGTCTTGACTGAGGCCGTTTGTTTTACTGCCACAGCCTGAACCGGATGAGCCTTCGGTAGACCGTTGGGGTTCGCAAATGGATTTCTCGCGGGAGAAGCTGGCCGTGGAATGGCTACCTCTTTCTGGCCGCTGTGTTCTTTGGTTGCACTCGCCGCAGTTGTAGCTTTCGCCGTTGCCGTCGTGGTTACGATGGTTACCGGAGTTGTGCTACTGAGAGGTAATGCAATGGCTACCTTTTTCGGTTGAACATTGCGCTTACGGTCCCAGTGGCTCCAGCTATCGTCGTAGTCATTTTCGTAGTCGTAGTTGCTGTATTGTGATGGATTGTCTCGTTGCCAATTGTCGGTGCTGCCGTACTGTTGGTAGTCGCTTGCGAGTGATCGTTGCTGTTGCTGCTTGACATCCTTAATGGGTTCCGGGGTGGGAATCTCGAATGGTTGTTGGGCTATCTCTGGTTGCAGCAGATGTTGCTGCTGCCGTTGCTGTTGAGACACTCGACTATTTTTCTGTTGATGAATCAACGATTTTAACTCCTGCACTTCTTCATCATCTTCTACTGCGTTTTTCACCATACTGTTCCGAAGGCTATTAATTTTGCTAAGTGTACTTCGGCTGTCACTGTTTGCATTACTGGTGTAGGGATTGATAAATGCGTTATAGTTGTTGTGCTGATCAGAGTATGATGTGTCATAGTACTCCGGTTCAACAGCATCGTATTCGTCGTACTCTTCTTGCGAGTCTGGTTGATTGCTGCGCAGTGCGTTCATTTGTTTGTTGTACATGATGAGGTTCCGAAGAAAATCAGAGTCAGCTGAGTTTCGGGATGGACTCGCATACCATTGTTCTTGACCTATTGGAATGTAGTCTCTGGCACGCTCTCGCTCGTCTTCCTGGAGCATTTCTTCGTGTAGATCATCCAATGGGTTATTGGATTCCCTGTCATCCGAGTAGCTGTAACTCGGTGCATGCGCGTAATAGTACGGAGTAGGTTTGTACTCACCGCGGTAAGTCGGAAGTCCATACGATGGATAACGATCTTGACGTTGGTGGCGTCGATGTACGGGTGGAACGTAGTAATAATTATTATTGTAATAGCCACTGTCGTCGTAGTAGTCTGACGATGTAGAAGGACTCATCGAGTAAAGTGGCATCGTCATATACTGTGGTTGACTATCATAATACTGTGGAACCGGTGGATAGACCGGTACTGAGAGAGAGCTGCCATACTCGGAGGCCGGTAGCAAGTTGGCTCTGGTATACCTTTTAGTACCAAACACTGGGTATTTCAGTGTGGCACTGCCGTGCGTGATTAGGCCTAACAAAGGCAACAGGAGGATGTACATGATTACTGCTCTCGAACCTGCTGGAGCAAAATAGAGAAGAAAAAAATGTATTGTGCTGTTGGAACTGAACACTCATTGATGGTGGTTCGGGATGAAAGCTGAGTTTATTTGTCCTTCTTGTTCGCGAGAGAAGGTGAAAAGTCAGGCCTAGAAACTCAGACGCGAAACTGAGCTGACACGAATGGAGGTTAAAGAAACATATATATCTACATATACAATTTGAGTTACTGACTAAATGTTTTGCTTGTCGTCGCACAACAGCTGAAGGACGTGCGAGCAACGCGTCGAACAGTGGTGTGGATGGGACGTTAGCGGCATTTGCGTCATCACCACTAGACAGAGACAGAACAACGAGGCTCCGGTTGGCCTTCGGGTGAGACCGATAGAGAACACGTCGGGTGCCGGCCCTGTAGGAAGAGTTTTCTCTTCTATTCGATTTTGGCAAAGGGGTATGAGAACCCCTAACCCTTTTGTTCGTGTCGAGGTGCTAACCATATTTTTTTTTGTTTGGTTTACGATAACTTGCGGCTCACTTGCGTCACACAACTACCGTCGGCATTTTGGAAGGGGTTTGATTCACTAGATCACTAAACCCGCATGGATTGCATGACATTTGTTCATTGTTTGGGTATCGTTGTGCATGAACAAAAATCAGTATGGTTAGTTTATAGTTTGTTAGTGTTGCAAATTGAAGTTCTGTTATACCCCAGATAACAAAAATTTTCAAAAACTTGTGTCAATTTTTAATTTACTATACGTTGGAAACAAGGAACTCACTACTGCCACCTACTCGACTATTTGCCTCAATCTTTCAAAACGGTTCCACTACGTTCCAGAACAATAACAAAGTTCTCCTGCATATTAAAGAAATATTCCAACCACAACGGTTGGCGCACTTTTCACACGATTTCCATAAGTGGAAAAGACAACTTTATTTCCATTTCGTTAAATACACACGTGAATTCAATCGGAATAAAACAAAAATAAACTTGTGATTTTAACCAACAGCAAAACAAAAATTTAGCGTTACGTGAGTTTAGCACCCAAAATAGTATCTCATGTGAAAGTGGCGCCCAGAATAGTGTCGATCGCGGTGACATCTGTGACATCGCCACGCTGAATGAGCAAATTTTACACGCAGTTCATATGCGAGCCTGTATATCTGTTTTCTGTGAAAACAGGTATGCTTTGTGAAAGGCGATAGTTTCATTTATAATCCTTTGTCCGTTTCTTAACAATTGATCGACTTATTTTGTATTTTTTTTCTTAGAATGTTCTTATTGTTACTGTACAGTTCATCTAGTTCAACAAATCTTCCGTTCTGTGTAAATGATTACAGAATAAATTCAATATAAATTAATTTTCAACGAATATAATAAACTGGAAAAATGCTAGGATTATTTATCGAACATTCGTTGATGAAAAATTGATTTATTTAAAAAATCATAATCGATTGAGAACTGTGCTGTAAATTTGAACTTTGCATATAAAATAAAATGAAACATTTTATCGTACTGCTAAATCGCGTAATTAGCATTCGTCGGTATTATGGTAGCTCATTCGAGGTTTTTATTCATTCTGTGTTCAACTAGAACTGTACATGAATAACCATGAGTGGCTAGTTTACGAATATTACGTGTGGATGTTTATATAATTAGATTATACTATCTACACAGATCTTCATCTCATCAGTTTATCGGCAGTTAATGTTGAATTGCTAGTGCAACTTAGCATTTCAAGATAAACTGCTAATGCATTGATGAGTCGAAGACCAAACGTTGTACTATGATTTCTTTTGTATCCAAGCATTTTTTCAGATTGATTATAGAATATATGCCAACTGGACTGCAACTCCAGCTTATTATGATTTGTTTTTTCACCGACCATTAAATAGAATACCTATTGTAGTAAGAACAGGAATGGTTCAACATTAACTTTTTAACTCTCTGTATTTTCAAATGACTGTAATTTCGTTGTTCCTGAAATGTCGGAGCAAGTACTGTAAAAATACATGAGTATCACAATTATTGTTGAGAAACTTAAACCTCTAATTTGCAAGGCTTACTCAGGGGTTTTTTCAACATAAACAGTAAAATTCGAGCTATCTAAACTCATTTGCATGTCATCGGTTAACTCAATACTAGCACTTTGCAGCATTACCGAACGCAATCTATCCTTTCGTTCAGACTTTACGAAGCACTGCGACTTGCGAATCCATTGCGATAACTCACGATTTTTATTATTTTATATAATTCTTAAAAATGCTAGTAATAAGTTTCAAGGATTTTAAGTTTATCTTGATTCGAACTAGTGCTATTGTACCAATAATTATCTCATTAATAGATCTCATTTTGCCGATTACTCGACCTTCCATCAACGAATTGTGATAAAATCCGATTAAATATCCTTACTTCGGCTGCACGAAGCAATACCATAGGAAAAAATAGTTCGAAAATTGTTCAATACTGCTGTTATAGCGACGCAAAAAAAAGAAACAAATGCTCCTAATTTCACCCTACAGTTAAAGTCAGTCTATAGAACAGAGACAGCAGATCTTACTCTAACTAATAGTTTTCGTTTATGAGATCACTACTGGAGCTGAGATGACTGTTGGAGCAGTTACCCTATAACTTAAATATTAATATCTTAGCAAAATTGCATGCAAGTTTTATTACAGTACATGTTTCGACATGTTCAGTTCTACAAAATCGACTACTGTTCAAATCCAAACCTGTCTTAGTGTACACACTAAGATTTAATTCCTTTGTTCGGTAATATTTTTGACGAGAACTATCGGTAATCAATAGAAATAACCGATATTTCGGTACATGAGTTTTATTTTACAATAATTATTTAAATTTTCACCAAACGATCAGTATTACGTATATTTTCATTTCAGAACTCGGTGAATAGATATACCATTCATTTAGTAAATCTGAAGTTGTCGAGTATGGTAAAAACCATACTGTACGAACTTCTGTGAAAAATGATTGTTGTGAGACTAACTGTCTAACAGTTATTAAAATTTTCAGTAAGTATCTTTGTATTAGGCAAACGAAAAAAATCTTGAAGGGTTAATCGAAAGGATAATAAAATAATAATAGTTGGTGAAAAATTTGAGTGTTTTTTTTAAATCCGACAATCCAGCATTTTAACCAAAAGAAAACAAACACAAAAAAAATTACCGAGCAATCCGTTAGATCCAGGTTTATAGTTTACGGTAGTTGTTTGACAGTTCAGCAATTACCGAACGATCGGTAATCAATTCAATTACCGAACGATCAGCTGTTGAAAATTCGGTAAAAGTTATCGAATTCTGCGAAATTTTCCAAGTGTGTACCTATCTAGACATTCAAAAAATAAAAAAAATATGATCAAAATCAAAAATCATTCGAATTGGTTCAGTATCAACGAATATTTTGGTTGGTGTAAGCAAAATAGTCATGGTTGGAGGAGTATAACAGTAATCAAACTACCGTCGGAAATTACTCTTGCACAATCTAGTTCAAGTGAACGGACGTTATTTAATTGGACATCTACAATATATACCAAATTTTGACGATCAATTTGAAAATTGCTAGACCTTTTTTATTAAGGACCTTTTAACCGACTGGGTCCGTTATTGCTTGACTTGAAATTCATGGAACGAAAAAAAACTCGAAAAAAAGATTCAGACGATATTAAGATGTGGAAACTTTAGATAACTATGAATGTAAAATGGTGTCTAATACAGTTTTCTGTCTTAACTACTTAAACCAACACATAAATTCCGACATAATTGATTTTCAAATATGTTTATTAAGTGTTTCAAAAGTCAACTAATTTAATCGCATTTAACCAGCGTGGCGATATATATATGGCAACCAATTCCGTATGGTTGTTAAATACGATATCAGACATTTATCTAAATATATTACTTTGCATTGTCGGTTGGGTTTGTATGTGCTAGCATAAATTTTTGTGGTGGCATTGGCTTGTGCGGGAGACCATGGTATTAATTTAAGCTGATTTTGTTCATTAAATTTAATTTTAGCTCTTGTGGCAACCATGTCAAAAACCAGCTCGACTAATTGAAATAGAATTCAGACCTGTTCCGAAAATACTAAATAAAGTCTAAATATACAGTGTTAAAAATACATCAGCGGTTCCCAACCATTTTATATCGCGATCTTCTTTGAAACCATAAAAGCACTCCGCGGATCCCCACGTTTAAATGTTGTGCGCTGATAGTATATTTAGTCTATTCCGAAAATTGCACAGTATAAACGGAAATTGACTTACCAGGCAGCATGATCGTTATATTGACTTGAACTTTATTATATTGAATTTGAGGCAACCATACAAAATTTACTTCTATCAACAATTGCTAACAGAAAAAGGAAGTCGCGGATCCCCATTTACTAGATTTTCAGCGACTTGCTATACTATTTATTTTACTCGTTATCTTTCATTTCGTTTTATAAAATATTGAATGTAACAAGTAAAGGACTAATGCTTAATTTTTGCTAAATTTTAGTCGAAGAGAAATTCCAGAAATGAGTAACAAGTCAGCACAGTCAGCAGTTCACATATTCCAATTTAAATAAAACTTTCTCACCAATTTTCAGAGTGACAAACCATTTTTTTTCGCACGGATCGAGAGCAATTCGACTAAAGACTCTTTTTTGAAAAGGTAGTAAGCATTCTTGCATGCACTTTCTTTGAACCGCTGCAACTCGGAGAATGAAAATTGTACTGAAATGGTGTCTAAGATGTAGTGAATCAATCGGACACAATTTGAAATGCACAAAAATTGAATTGTTTATTCAATTTGAAAAGAAATCGGACAAACAAAAGCAAGAAAAATCGTCTCTATCAATTTTTGTTTTTTTTTTACTTCTAATAATATATCGAATTTTGGCACTAATGTCATTAGTACCTTTTAGAATTGGAGAAAATACATCTAAAGTTTTAGCAAAACTACAAGATTTTGAATTATTTATTAAATTATTTATTAGCTCCATATTACTGTTGTCTACATGAAATAAAAACTTATAACTATACACTAAAACAGTTAACTAAATGCATGATTTAATTCATGAAAAAACCGGGAAGATGGTTTTTCAAACTCATGTAACTCCTCGACGGTCGTGAAAGTTCGAATCATTGCAGTTATTGGTTCGAAATACCCAAAAGTAGTGCGATGAAAACGTGACTCAAGCAAAGTACTACTGCGAAGAACTCTCGGAGGAACTCAACATAGCGAGAAGCTCAGAGTTGTCAACTTCACCATTCAATAACTTAGCCACACAACTAGCATGATGAATACGCCGACGCCGTTCTAATGTATCCATGCTCAATAATCTGCATCGATCATCATACGGAGGAAGGTTTATGGGATCTCGCCATGGTAGATACGAAGTACCAATCTGATGAACTTGCGTGGCACAATTTCAATCCTTAAACTCGACGTCAATTGATAGGGCAATCAAACAAAAGATGCGTTTTCTACAATTGAACGGACGAGTGAACAGTATAATGCTTTTAGGCAGTACGGATCAGTGAAATTCCTTGCAATTTTCGATATGAAACCTATTAGTTTTTGCGATAATGGCCATGGCCATTAAAAGTGAGTTTTTGATCAAGCAATACACCAAGATCACTTCGGAGGATATCTCCATTAATGTTATACTCAAACATAATTGTGGCTTCTTGATACGGTGAAACGACACAACTATAGATTTCGAAACACTAAAAGTTAGCTTATTCCGATGACATCAATCGACAAAGAGGTCCGAAGTAGACTGAAGACGGATCCAATCTTCGGTGGTACGAACGACAAAATACAGTTTCAAATCATTGGCGTAAGCGATCCTACAACCAGGCTCAAGTAGTAGCATCACATCGTTGAAATACAAGACGAATAACAATGGGCCTAGGTTGCTATCTTGTGGCAAACCAGATGAATTCTTGCAATTCGAAGACGTTATCGAGTCCGTCTAGTAAGATTGCAGCCAATTGGTAAATCGTCCAGAATCGTGATAACACATAGTCTTTTAAAACATGATTAAATTTTGCCCATAATGCAGAAGTAACCGCTCTCGAGATATGTAGATATGAAATTTTGAACTCATTTCAATTGCGCAGCTTCAACAAGTTATGCTACACACATAAGATCAGGAATTCTAAGCGACAACAATTTAAATGCTAATGGATTCTTCATTTCATCAAAACCAAGAGTTCTTTCAATGTCGTGTATGCTTTTTTCTAGAATGGCATTTTTGGGAGAAAGGTGCTGCTGACCTGCAAAATCATATTCTGATGTTTAAATAGCTATTTTTCATAAAAACCTTGAAGTTGTGCCATTTTTAAAGCTGTAACTTCTTAATTTTTGAAAAAGCATTGATATTACATTCCCTTTGTGAAATTTGGAGTTCTGTTTCAACAGATTTCGCAGCATTCATTACCTAACTGGTGCTATGATCCACTAATACTGATTTTAAAAAGAGTACAAATCTCATTAACGCCAAGCGCCTTATATTTTCTGGGACTTCATTTTTGAACAATTTACTGATTCAGAGTTACAACGGATTGAAGAAAATGATGCGACCAAAAATTCATGAATCGAATGGTCTTTTCATTCCTACTGATCAAATGGTTTGCCATACTCATGATGTGTGCAAAGTTTCATCCTAATCGGAGCAAGTCGATTCTGATTTTGCAACCTTTTCTGTTAATATCTGATATTGCTCTTAAACATTTAAGGCAATCTGCTTTTTCTTCTAGGAAAACTCTTTGACCCTAAAGCGTGGTTAGAAATTCAACTCTTTTAGAAATCGGATTAACTCTCTTCGTCTAGTAATTTTGTATTTGAAACTGACTGGCGTCGGTTATCTGGAGGCAATGCAGATGTGAATTAGCATGTTGCTTCAAAAAAGAAACATTCATCAGTAAAAATTGTACTTCGGTAGCCGCTTTTGGATTAGAACGGATCATAAACAATTTAAAAAATCGTGTTAATTATCATGTTTCAATGCTCGTAAAAACGACATATTTGTAGTGTTGATTTAACAGAAGATTCATAGATTAATTTTTCAGTGTTAAGGCATATAATCAAGGAATTTGATGAAATTTTGTGTCTTAGGGAATATTCTTGAATGAGCCCAAATCCTTCATTTGTAGGCTCCGAAATAATTGCAAAATTCCTAAGTAACATACGTACAAAATCTATATATTATGGAAACAGCTGTGCCTAGCCTACTAAGAAACTAAAATTTGTGTTTAAAACGAAGCCCAGGAACAGACATCTTCAAGTGGTTTTAGATTAGTTCACTTCTAATCACAATACCTGGAAAACCAAATGAATATGATTATGAGAATTCATATTAAATTATCGGTTTGAGACGAAAATAATTAAATAACGGTTTTTAGTTAGTTCTTCATAAGGTAGGAAACAGAAGTGGATGGGCACGTTTAGTAAGAAATTAGTTTCTCACGCTGTCCTCTATCCTAGACCATAAGGTCCGGAATTTTCAAAACTCGAAAACGTTTATAATTGAAATAATTTCGTTTGAACGTTTTAGACTTTTAGAATTATTAGAAGAACTTCCTCCTTACCGCACCATTTGAACACGGCCGCCTCGTCAGAGTTGGTATTGTTCAACATATTGAAATTGAGATATCAACAGATTGCCAGTTTCTCACCGTCGCCTTCACTGTATCGAAGCGTAATTATCTCAGGAAACAATGGGGGAGCATATGACCTGCGTAGAGCTCAAGGACCGACTACCCCCAACATGTAGCTCAAGCAGCGAGCTAAAACCAGGCGCTAACAGTTGTTACCACTTCGATATTGGAAAATAATCCATTTGTCAAAATATATTTTTATTTTCATATTTAATTGGGTATTCGATACCTGATAACGAATTTAAGCCATTTTTGTCTGAGCTGAAATCTCTTACAACCTTGGGGGGCAATTCGGCAGTACATATTCTATATATCTTTCATGGAAACAGTACACAGAACAATCACTTGAACTGTGGAACTGAGCACAGGTGAAAAATAGAGCACGGCCTAATAAACTCGAGCTCGATATGTGATACTGCACTTTAGTGTGACCTATATTATTTCAACAGGTTTTCATTTATTGCACTACCTCCCCAGGCCTGGATAGTAGAATGCAATGTTAGCAGCATTGCAGTCTGTCATGTCACTAATGGCTGTTAATTGGATGGCTAGGATATAGGTCACCACCCGAAACCAGTGAGCAGCCAATGGAATGCTGTGCCTGATTGAGTGCGTACTTACCTATTCAGAAGTTGTTTGGATTGATGAACTATATCCAAGAAATAAATAGTCCACTTGTTCACTTTTTTTTATTTAAACCGAGCAAAACATTGGTTCAGAATATGAAAAAACGTTCACGAAAATAGTTTAACACTAGTACACAGTTTGTTGGAGTGGGTTCAAGGGTGTCCTCTAACTATTTATCACATCAATATTGCACTGAAGTTATTAAATTTTCCAGCTTTCCTTATTTGCTGTTGTGTAGGAAGCAAAATTTTCATCTGCGTGGGTGGCAGTTCATCAGAGGCTCCCGATTGCTGCTGGGGGCGCTCACAATTTTCTCCTGTTTGCTGTGTTCAATTCACTTTATCACAATTCACTCTAGGTTACCCTTTTTTTTTACTGAGAATATTCCTGTTTTCCTTCCTTCAGATTTTCACGTTGGTAGTCACTAGCAAAATGTGTGATAAGTGACGGGGGGCAGTTCCTTTTATAGACTTAACTTCGGGTCGTACTCGGGATTTTCACCCGATCTTTCACGTCTATCGCCCACACATTCTGAATGAAAATTTTCCCCTTCCGCTATCCTACCGCTGCCAGCCATCCTGTCTACCATCGTGACCGACGAGGTTTCCATTGAGCGATTTCAGCATGATGGTTTTTCACATACACTAACAGATAGCGGATGGGTGCTACTGCGACAGTATGAAGCTTTCTTTCATTAATCGTAAGTCGAAGTTGCCGAGCGAGCCTCCCATTGGCTCACGCGCAGCCGTGTGTAAAAGCTTCAAATTTTGAGGTAGTATGTGTGCGCTTTATATGAAACAGCAGGAAATTGCACTGGCAGCATGAGGCAAGGGACTTTCGTGACGTCTTTTCGAAAAGCACATACGCTTTCACACACACACATTCACACATTCCTACCGCTAGCGAATGCCACCAGGAACCTCGAACAAAGCCAAAGTGGAAAATCTATTTTTAGAACAGAGCTGTATTGCGTCGAGGCAGCGAGGCTCCATCACACTATTTTGCTCTTTCCTCTACATAGTTGTAGTCCCACTCGCTCGCTTTGTTCGTATCTACCAAACCCAGCATCGACAAATCGGATGTGCGGATCGTTGGTGATGATAGGTACGAATAGAAAAAAAAATCAACTCCTCACCGTCAGGACCGACCGGCCGGCAAGCATCTTACCCGAGCCCGTCAATGAAAGAAAATCTCCTTGTTGTCTTCCTGTTGGCAACGATTGCGTCGTGACCATCCAGTGGAATGTTGTCAATCTGCAGAAATTTCACTGTATGCTTGCTTGAACAATTCAACGTAGGGTTTTATGAGTGGTAACTGGGGATTCATATCATTCCAAATCGGCAGGATGCGTTTCTCAGAAAATGACTCATACTCATCAAGGTTTATGATTGATTGATATGAAGGAAACTAGATCCGTATGGTTTCTTTTCAATAATTTAGGAGTCAAATAAACCACGTAGATTTACTTGGAGAAGGAAGTGTTTTTTTTTGTTTTAAAAATGAAATGTTTCGTTTTAGATCAACGTAGTTTGCTAGAATTTTTTTACTGAATATCACATTAACCCATAGGACAGACAGTACGCTGTACATGTACCCTGTGTACAGTCGATGTGTGGCATTTTTAGATTTGCTTATAGAGCAAGAAAGTAAAAAAAACAAAGCCTTTGTATTACATTCCTTTTGTGGAATTTGACCTTATGTTCTGACAGACTTCGCAGCTGATTGATAGCGTACAGAACCATTGCATGGCCGGTGCTGCGATCCTACTGACACTAAGAATCCTTCCAGGTCGGGGTTCGAACATACCACAACTGGCTTGTGAGACCAGTGCCCTATGCATTGAATCACCATCCCTGCACGTAACAAAGTAACCGTATTAAAATTATATGTAAAGTGGGATTTATTTTCCGAAATTCTATATAATTTAAAAACTAAAGAAAACAAAAACATCTGCACGCGTCGGTGTACCTTAAAAAATAGCCTACGTTCTGTTGCCTGTGCTGAGGAACATTATTTGGCAACGGTAGAAAGCTTCTGGATTAATTGCAAGCAAGGCTTTGCTGTTGACGTATCCTGCCCATACTCGCATATCAGTCCCATATCGATTTTCGCCAATTTTGAGTTAGCTTGAGGAATGAAATTTATCCTCAATATACTCTCAGAGATTGCAATAAAAGTTGAGGGTTTGTTCAGTAAAATGTGAAAAAAATATCAACTCATGTCTGTCCCATATGAAAAGTACCCGCATGTCAGTCCCATTTAGTGCAATTTTCAATAATTTCATTTTTTGCAATATTGGAATAGCAAAGGTGTATTACCGATATTTCATGTAATAATACCATGATTTAGCATTGGGTAGTACAATAAACCAAAAAAATCAGAAATAAAATTTTGATCGTCTTTTTCTCGACACTCCGATTTTCCATATGGGACATGCGAGTATGGGCAGTATCCATTCAACCAAAAAAGAGCTTCGTCGCTAAACACAACGTTTCGATAAAAAAGTGGATGTTCCTCCAATTTTGCAACGCCCATTCATGGTTAAATTATAGACCAAACAATGATTCATGATTAAATTAAAGACAACATTGATCTAGTTTGACAATGACACAAGACACGATTCACGCGGGATCTATCAAAAACAGTGTTGCCAAAAAGATACCATAAAAAATCATCTTTTACATACCACCATAAAACTTTTTCATCGGTCAGGCAGACTGCCGAAAGACAAGACGTCGAAGTCTTCTAGTAGATAATCTAGTTAAAATCACCTTCAAGGAAAATTTATTGCTTCGAACTATATTTTGCGGTTTGTTCTTCATCGTCATTTTAAATTATACCATATTTAATGCAAAATTTAGAATGTATGTTAGAAAGAATTTGCATTTTATTGACTTATTCAGCTTCGACTATGGCTGAACTGGACATGCAATTGTGTGCATGGACCGTTCGGGTCGGCTTAGTGCGAATAGACCTGTATCAGTATAACCAACTTTCTTTGCGATTTCAGCATAGCATTATAGCACCAGGACGAGGGCAGAGAACAAATTCGCTGTTCACAAACGGATTAAAACTGAATTCTGAAGAAAAACCTGTTTTAATCCACCTAGTGGTGTAATGATATCTTTCTCATATTATTCATTATTTAATACATATTTCAGTAATATTCATCAGAAACTGATGGAATTCAATAGCAGCTTGGGGCACCCTAAGACCATTCATTTGATTCTAAGTTTGTGAAAATCGGTTCAGCCGTCCCTGAGAGTTTATGATCTTTATTTCTATTACTTCCGAGACCGGGAACCTGCATCATTTGGCCAGCAAATAACGTTTAGCCAGCAACCAACAAACTACAAACTGAAACTATCTTAAGGCAAATAAAGAAAAAAAATACGTTTTTTTCGCATCGTCGCTTCAATTGACTGTTTGAAATTTTAAACACAGCTCACCCTGTAGTTTCAGGACCGAAAGCCGGATCCGGATGGAATTTCTAATGGCTGTAACTAGAACGATTCGTATGTTGTATGAGTTTTCAAGCTTTTTCTATCATCACTTTGTGCTCGTGTGTGTTCGTTGCCGGAGGACTCGTCTGTGTTTTCAAACCCGAACATCGGTGTCGGTTTTCGTTTTCTTTACCGCGTGTACGAAATCGACAACCATACACTGTGTGCTTCGTCGGTAGAGGCGGTGGTGTGTTTTGATTTGATGTATCAGCGCGTAACGGTGGGCTTTACATGGAGATTTGAAAATTTTGACACTCATTACTCCGTAAATTCGGAACCGGCAGTCAGATCAGGATAAAATTCAGGAATTTCATAAAATAGGTCAAGCCATTGCTGCGAAAAGATAGTCCGATTTTGGTATTTGTGAACAATATTCCTGATGCTTCCGGAACCGGAAGCCAGGGACTGGTGTAACCGAAATCGATTTGCTTGGCCATCGACTGGAATTGATTTGAGCCCAGTTTTGAAATATATTTCAGTGTTTTGCATTACCGTTCTTTATAACTGTTTTAAACTTCCAACACTCTTCATCCTGTAATTCCAGAACCAGAAGTCGTTAACTTTTTTGTACTTTTTAAAAGTCGTTAATATATACAATTTCTACTAAAAGCAAAGTTTTGTCAATCAACATCACTTTTTAGAATTTGGCCGTTAACAATACACTTTCTTATAAAATTAAATCACTATTACCCAAAGAAAGAGAACACTGATAAAATCTCTGATTGATCTAATTGTGGTGCAAATATCAGGTGTACAACTTTGCTTCCGCCGTTTTCTGATAGATGGCTGTACCGGCTGAGACTGGTTAAAATACATAGATGATAATGCCTTAAAGTGACAGTTGTTCTTGTTTTCGTATTTTTCACGCTCGAAAATGTCTGTTTATGTGCCCAATTCTCGCCATTTGCGGGAAGTTTTACTTTTCTGTTACAATCCGAAAAAAAATGCAACTGAAGCGCATCGAATGCTTACAGAAACTTACGGTGATGCTGCTCTGAGTAAAAGAACGTGTCGGGAGTGATTTCAACGTTTTAAAAATGGTGATTTCGATGTCGAAGACAAACATGATGGTGGAAGAGAAAAAACCTTCAAAGATGAATAACAATTTACTACGAGCTCTTAAAACCGGGTGAAACCATCACAGGAGATCGCTACCGAACGCAACTGATGCGCCTTAGTCGCGCGCTAAAAGAAAAGCGGCCACAGTATCAAGAGCGACATGGCAAAGTCATCCTTCAACACGACAATGCTCGGCCTCACGTCGCAAAAGTGGTCAAAAGGTACCTGGAAACGCTGAAATGGGAAGTCTTGCCCCACCCGCCGTATTCCCCAGATGTCGCCCCTTCTGACTTCCACCTATTCCGTTCGATGGCACACGGCCTGGCAGATCAACATTTTCAATCCTTCGAAGAGTTGGAAAAATGGATTGCTTCATGGATAGCGTCAAAAGAGGACTCCTTTTTTCGAGCCGGGATCCGAAAATTTCCGGAAAGATGGTAGAAAGTTGTCGCTAGCGACGGACAATACTTTGAATAATACATCTGTAAGCACTTTTTCGCAATAAAGCTTAAAATTTAGGAAAAAAACGGCGGAAGCAAAGTTGTACACCTAATAAAAAAATCAATTATTAGCAAAAAAATCAATGTTGGTTCGCTTAGACAGAAACGAACTAATTCAATATCATGAAATTTGCAAAATTAACTTAATATTTACCCAAAATTCAGCAAACCTATTTTTTACTGTAATGGGTGATCAAACATCGAATTTTGTCTTCTTTCAATACTAAAGTTCGCCCTGTGAAAGATTGGGTAGAGCTTAATCGTGAATATTTCGAGTTGTACTAAACGCAACAACATGATTCTATCTTTATCTTTTCAAAAATATAATCAGCAATTTATGACAAAATTTCCAACAGTGTGAGATAACCATAAATAGCTCAAAATTTAGGTTTTCTCAAACTTTTGGAAACAATTAGGAAAACTCATCACGGTTGTTTGTCTTTCTCGTACCCGCGACGACGGGTTTGAGGTAGTCAGGCACATATCATAGCATTCTTCGATCTACATGCCCCGTCGTTTTCTCTGCCATCCACCATCTTTTTGATCACTAATTAGCTCTACATGCCGATTCTAACACCGTCGTTAGCCCTCGCTCGTTTAGAACCTCCTCCACCAACCCTTGTTTTCCATTCGCCTACCCATTTTTTTCTTGTCTCTCACCTTTTAAGAAAGAGCACTATTACTGCCATGTAATGCTTGGTGTCATCATCTATTTATAGGGTTATAGATTTAGTTTTAATTGTTAGTGTTAGGTCCAAATGTATCTATTGTATCATTGTAATCTGTTGATACAAATGATGCGGAGGTTTTATGCCTGCTGGAGGGAGAGTTTGTCAAATTTCATCTGCATCGGATTTTTCCCTGCTCCCAAATAAATAAATAAACAAATATCAGTCCCGATGTTCAACTGTACAAATAAAAAAGGTAAACCAGGTACTTTAGATGGAACTGGACGTCATGGTGAGGACCTACGACAAACAGCAGTGGCGACAGACCTTCTGCACGGTAAAATGTCTCAAACACTCAGGTCGTTCTCTCATTCCCATCTCGGGTGAGCAGTGGTGAACAGAATTTTGAGTTAAGTACTGAATTCTAAAACTGAATTTTGAACCGAGATTTTGGTCCACCTGAATTCTGAACATAATTTCATTGAACCCCAGCCCCTGAAAATGAAATGTAATATATGAGGTAGAACAATAACTGCTATTTATTAAAATCCGACTACGGGTTCCGGAGGTTTGAGTTGGTTAGAAATAATAATTTGATACTCAACACAAAAAGGAGAGTCGACTGCTTCGATTCGTAGGTCGTCTTCCATGGACATATCCTTCAAACCTATACCAGCAAACTGATTGGTCTAGATTTATTATCTGTAATCTGTAATCTATGTCTTTTGTGGCAGATCTACTTCAGTCGCAACTCGATTGCTCCGAGCGATTGCAATTGTTACAATTAGACATTCGATGCCGTCATCTCCGAACCTTTTTTTTCGGATTCCTTTTGCTAGAACCAATTATGGATATAATGAGACCATTGCTAGCATATGCTGCATATTCAACAACTGTTTCAATAATTTTGACTTCGAGTAAACACTGAAGACTTCCAAGCATGTCGCGATCGTCTTTCGATATGGGCGTCGTGTACCAAATTTCCTTTTTTCGGCCCGAAACAAACGACAGAGTTGCGAAAGCAAATGATGTCCTAATGGTTAAGGACTGAAAAGTCACCATTTGTAACACAACACCAAACTTAAATCCAAATGTAAAATTAATTCATTTTCCAATGAATAATGTATATACAAAGAATAGTATCCCTTTCATCGAACCCATCAGTAGAACCTGCTTCCGTTGAACCTAATTCTACACTTCAGTCTTTCAGAGCTGTGTGTGCGCTAGCGCGCTAACAGTTTCATTCATAAAATTTGTGTTCTCCTTCCAAAGAACAAATATTTTACGAGTTTTTGGTTCTTGTACCGTCATCCACCGCTGGTAGCTTCTTCCCACAAGCTCCACTTAATCAGGAAAAGGCTTTATTGCGTTGTAGTAGTGAACACTGTCATTTCTGCCATTTTCCCGTATCAGCAGCTGGTTTTTTCCAAAAGAAAACGAATTTCGTCGTGGGCGACCATCACTATATGAAAGTTCACCGTTTCTACGGAGCTATCCTTGTGTTCGTGTGTTGAAAGCTTGCGCCGAAGCATAATTTCGGCAATATGATGTGTTACCTCGTAGGCCGCCCACGCGGCATCCGGGGCTGTTTTCCTGCTGGCTTGTTAATTGAGAAACATTTAAATGGAAACCTCTACAAGATATCCTTTGTTAGTAAGGGACTGACGAAATTTTCCTGGTCACGTTATATTGTACTGCTTTTTTTTGGATTTATGTTCTTAGTAAATGAGATTTATTTTGGTGTACGATAATATTTCTTGCTGCTGATTCATTGTGGGGGATCTGAAGGTGCATGCAGTCTAGAACACAGAAGTATCTTTTTGTTTTTATAACGTAATTTTACAACTTTATTTAATTGCTGATAAATCCCTTCTTTTTACAGTAAAGATTTCATTCCTCACATCCAATTGAATTTAGGCCCTGGATGTATTTGAATTGCAGCCGGTGTGTGCATGTATAGCACTGATATGATGTTGACGGCTAGGATGAATGACGCAAACTTTTCTCGATGGTGAGGTAACAAGTGCCGGTTGAGGCTGGTAGTTTATATAAACAGTATCACATGCTGACGGTTTCGACGTTTGTTTGCTAACTTACATATGGAGTGAGTTTTTGCTACATCCGACGAAACATATTTTCAACTTCTAGTAAAATGAAATCATGTACTTTCTGAGCAAAAACAAAAATTCGCCGTCGTTGCCAGAGAAATTTTACAGTGACAAAATCAGAATCGA